>NC_056625.2:26875281-27183176 GCF_002870075.4 Lactuca sativa | reverse complement strand
TGGGATATATAATCAGGTCTGGGATTGATATAGCCTAGTCAACTATATCTATCTGGGAAGTGATTAGCATATGCCTAGGAATGGTTGTGGTGTTGCAACAAGTCTAAAAACTTACCAACTCTTACTACAAAAAAACGCTAGAACTTAACATAAACTTAAAATACTATAGGAGTATTTTGTGGTACTATAATTTACTTATGTAAAAACTAAAAAGACCCTTACTAGTAGCTCTATAGTTGTTGAGTGGATATGCTAAGGTTATATGTGACTAAGATGCTATAGACTTAGAATTTGTGATCTTCGCTTTACTTAATGTTCCTTGTTTGGTTGTGGTCTTAGAGTTGAGTAACTGGTAAGGATCACCTTATAAATCTCTTTAGAAATACATCTATTATATGCCTCTTACACCCCTATTCTCACTTAGATAACATGGTTGTATTTCATCTGCTAAACCAGAAGAAGATAACCCGGTGATCCCAGCAGAAAAGATTTCGAGGAGAGTTCTGGGGAAGAGAATGAGGAGGAAGTTGAAGAAGACTCCAACTTAGAACCAAAGGTCTATAATCCTCCTCAAGTTGCCCAACATCCTAACCCTCGACAAGATTTTCAAGGCCGGACGCCTCTGTGGGCAGTAAACTTGGGAAGATGGAGTCACGAATAGGGACAACCCCCTCCTTATAATTGGGACCGAAGCTTCTACAACCTGAGCGAAGGAGGCTCGGCTGACAGAATTCTCCCTATCTTGGTTTTTCGTGTTGCTCGCTATGATGAGCAAGGAAGAGCGGCCATCAACCAAGTCATGGAGGTTAGTGCTAACTCGGGAGTCAATACATTTCGCCTCCGCCACCTGAACGAAGACCAGGATTTAACAAGAACTCACACTGATGCACTGCAGAGGGAACTGACTGCCAGCTGATCCGACGTTAGTGAACTTTGGCAGAGCCAAGTGGCATTGGAAAGGCGTGTGTGGGAAACAAAACACTAGTTGGCTGAATCCAGGACATAATCTAGTACTAATCAGAACAACACTCCTCGCGAGTAGAGCATACTCTACTCACTCTTTTGGATATAGATTAAGTCTAATTATAGACTCTAGTTTTATTCTCCTATTTATGATTAGACCTCGAAATTTCAGTTTCGCTAGGTCTTTATGTTGTCAAAGTTTTCTCTATTTTGGTATGTTGTAGACCTCCTACAATGTCAAAATTTCCCTAACTCTATACATCTATAATACCAATGGAATTGACAGGAATCTAATTCTCTTGAAAGGTTTCTATCCAAATTCTTTCATTTTCTAATGATAGACCTCTATTTCAAAAACTTAAACTAATACATGTTAAACTAGGGTAAATTAGTTCAAGGAACACTCACATTATAATCACTATTGGCATCTTGCCATTATCTTCATTATTATAAACTTATAGTTAAAAAATGCCTCCTCGTAAATCAAACAGACACAATCCACCAATAACTTCAACTCAACCACCACCACCTCCACCACAATTCGATCCTATAATTTTTCAAGCTATAGTGACCATGGCTGTGACGGCAGCCTTAACTCAGATCAACACTAGCGGTACTAGTGGGGGTGGAACGGGTATTAACTCTACCCAAGGAGATAGTCATGGAAACCCTAGGGAGTGTTCATACAAGGACTTCACCAACTGCAAAACCAAAAGCTTTAATGGGAGTGGATGAATCATTTCTCTGTCGCAATGGTTTGAGAAAACGGAGTCTATCTTCGAGATATGCTCCTGCCTTGAAGGAAGCAAAGTGAAATTTGCTGCCTGCACCTTCTCCGACAGGGCCCTCACATGGTGGAATAGCCACGTCAAGTCACTTACACTCACAGTGGCTAACTCGATAGGCTAGGAGACACTAAAAGATCTGATGATGGGGGAATATTGCCTGATGGGAGAAGTACAAAAACTAGAGCAGGAACTTTGGGGCCTTACTATGAAAGGATCTAACATAGTAGCTTACACTACTAGGTTTAGTGATCTAGCGGCTCTGTGTCCGGGGATGCTCCCCACAGAAAGCAAGAAGATTGAGAGGTACATCTGGGGACTGTTATCTCCATTTCAGGGGAACGTATTGTGTTCAAACCCCTCTACATTGACCATGGATTCCGTTCACAAGTAACAACCCCTGTCCCAGAACAAGCCAAAGCGAACGACAACAAGAGAAAGTTTTGGGGCAAAAAGAAGAACCAATCAGCACAGAACTCCGCCAAGAAATAACAGATTGTGGCTGTCCATGCCACAACAACCCCTGTTGTCCCTGCACCAGCAAAGCAGTATGCTGGAATTCTGCCGAAATGTAGCAAGTGCAACTTCCATCACAACAGACCTTGCCAGGAGATGGATTGTGCTAACTGCAACAAGAAGGGGCACACTTACTTAAACAACAACCACAAGCACTAAAAGAAACGTTCATCGTAGAAATGGCTAACGGGAAGACTGAGAGCACTAACGATATATACATAGGTTGCAACCTCACTCTAGATAGCTATTCATTTCAAATCGACCTCATGGCGGTTTAAATTAAAAGTTTTGATGTCATCGTTGGCATGGATTAGTTGAGTCTCCAACGTGCTAACATCCCATGTTTTGAGAAATTTGTTCGTCTTAATCTACCGAATAGTGAAACCCTAGTTATCTATGGCGACAACCAGGCACGAACCTTCGAATTGTCTCGAGTATTCAAGCCCAGAAGTACTTACGAAAGGAATATCATGCGTTCCTTGCTCACGTAGTTGATGTGAGCCAAAAGGTGAAAGACATAAAGAGCATCGTAGATGTCTGCGACTTTCCCGACATCTTTCCCGAAGATCTTCCAGGATTACCACCACAACACCAAGTCGAGTTCAGAATCGATTTAATTCTTGGAGCTACCCCTGTAGCCAAATTGCCTTACCGACTAGCACCAACTGAGATGCAGGAACTATCCAGTCAACTGAACGTACTACTCAGCAAGGGATTTATTAGACCAAGCTTCTCACCCTAGGGAGCACCGGTCTTGTTCGTGAAGAAGAAGGATGGATCGTTCCGTATGTCTATCTACTATCGCGAGCTAAACAAACTATTGGATTAGTGTCTAAGTCCATAACTATTTTGGTATGTACTTGATCCGATGGTTCATGGTCCTTTTGGGTTGCCTTCACCAAAGCAACTTGATAGGATGAATAATGGAGAGAGAGGATTAATTATGATTTATTAATATATTATGAGAATAATATATTGAAAGACTCGGCGAGTCAGTGGAAGAACTCGGTGAGTCCCGGGGTCGGACAAAGGGAAAATTGGGATTTTATGCTCTTTTTGCTGTGGGATAATTACCAAAACAATTTTTATTGATAAGATTCATATTTTTTTATGATATTGGGTGATTATCCTTGTCAATATAGTAGATACTTGCCAATTAATCAAATATTTGTTGCCTTATAACATAATGTTTAATTATTTAAGTTATTTGGTGAATTATCTTGCAAGTAATTGGACCAGGTCAAAATTAGATAACCATAATTAATTGTTAATTGCCATATTTGAATTGTTGATCTAGAATATTCTTGATAATGTTTTGAAAAGTTTCAAAACTTGCCCTCAAGTTTTGGAATTTAAATTTTGATTAAAAGTTTAATTTTGAAATATTTAAATTCTAAACGCTAATATTTTGAAATGTTTCAAGACTTTCCTTCAAGTTTTGGAATTTAAAATTGTTTGATTAAAATTTTAATTTTATTTTGAAATTTTAAATTCTAAAACCCTAATTTTTGAAAAAGTTCAGATTGCACCCTTATGGTTTTATTAAGTTAATTAAGTGTATAATTAAAAGAGAGTTAATAAATCCATAGTGATATGGTTTACATTTAATCAAATTAAAAGTGTAATTTATTAAATTAGTCCACCTAGTATTTTAAAAGTGTAAACTACACCCTTATACTATATATAACATTAAAGGTCTAATATTATATATGTATAACTTAAACTGCTAGTCTTACCGTTAGTAGGCCTCATTCACGAAGCCGATCTATAAAGGGGGTATAAGATTATGGCCTATAAAATGGTCATTTAATGGGTGTCCACTCTCACCCACCACTTCCTTGATTGGTGGAGGGTCGTTAGCCGAATGGGTAGGATAGGGCAAACCCTTTCCATTAAAAGTATAATGAAGTATAAAGTAACTAAATGTTTTTACAAAAATTCCCAATCCTAGATACTCTAGGTAAAAGTGAATTGATGCAATTCCATGAAATTACACTTTGTACCCTTGCGAAGACGTTAGTGGACCGTGTGTGGTTAACCGGCACACTAAATGTTTCTAAGCAAAGGTTGCAAAGGGTGACTCAATGTTTGTTATAGTTCGGTGGAGTGTGTGTGGTTAACCGACACATCAAATAGGTGACTGTAACATTGGGGGCACCATGTATATTTGCATGGTTATTCACACCCTGTTTTGTGATCCTCGGCATCCCAGTCACAAATCGAGGGGCATATCGAGATTTAAACATGCCATTGAAAAGTTCAATGAATCTCAAAGGATCTAGGAGTTTTTCAATACATTTAAAACCTAATCTCTTTTTCATTTTTCATGGTGGAAAATTAGTGAATCGTCATTCACTTACCTTCAAATGTTCTGCAATTTGGGTTACGGCATCCCTTTCCCAAGTTGTAGAGTATTGTGTTGGGTCCTAGCCTTAATATCTCATATAGGTGATTTATTAAGGACTCAATCTATCAACTGAATTGATTTTTCTCCCATTTTGTAGATGTCTGAATCTAACCGTGGTCTTCCCGAATCCCATGGAAAAGGTTTTCCTACTCAAAGTGAAAGTCTGTTACACAATGAAGGTGAAAGATCAATCCCTGCATTGTGGACTAGCTTGGTTTCACTTCCTCCACCTCTTCCTGTTGTTCTCCCAAACCCAGAAGATCGAAGAATTGAAAAGTTCAAAATCACTCATGCCCTGTTGGCAATGAAACATGAAGATGGAAAATCCTTGTGTTCTCACGTCATAGGGATGAAATCACACATCGATAGGTTGACAATGTTGGGTGCATTTCTTCCAAAGAAGTTGGCTATAGAATGGGTTCTTCAGTCACTCCCTAAATCATATGATAAGTTCGTAAGAGAGTATTATATGATGGATCTTGACGCGACCCTCATTGTCCAAACTTACATGCTTATTGCCGCTGAATCAGAAATGATTTGGCAAAGTAATGGAGCATATTTGTCTGGTAATTCAACCAACCATGCTTCCGTGGTCTCTCCAGGAGAAGCCACATGTTTCCTGCCAAGCGAAGGGGCGTTGGATACGAAGCTGCCCAAAGGACCTGAAGAATCTAAGAGATGGGAGAGTCAAGAAGTATGGCTCTACTTCAGGTAAAATCAACTATCTAACTCCATTAAGTTCCTATTCATTGATTCTTAATACATAATGTGATAAGATTACATTTGAATGTTTTGCGGGATCAGAGACAAGAAAGGAAGCTTGATGGAAGAGCAAGATAAGTCTGATCACGAAGAAATGGATCACGATCGCATGGATTCAAAGATCAGATTTTGAGCTTAGAAAGTTATGATAGATTTGTTAGGAATATTTGATTACATAGTTTTTATGTTGATTTTGCATTGTAAGGACATGTTTTTCGGCTGCTTTTATGAATAAAATAAATTTTTGACTTGTCTTATATATATATATATATATATATATATATATATATATCCTTGCAATGAAAATCGTTGTGAAAAAATTGATGTTTGTGTATTTCTATAAATGGATGTGATTCTTAGTTATGTCATTTATGGTAGTGTCAAAATTTTCTAAGTAAGGGAAGATTCCCATCACCCAGGTTTCAATTGGACAGAAACTTGGAATCATATGATTTGAATCATGTGATGTATGGAAATCTTGGTACTTAGGAATTAAGACTAATTCCTTGATCACACAAGTATGTGAGTCAAGTGAAGACTAAAGGACTATAACACAATGTTTTGCACTAGTCAAGTCCACCACAAATAACAATGAGACAATTCGTCATAATTTACCAAAAGTATGGTAAATGTGGTTATACTTACAAGATTAAGTGTAATTCTGAATCATTGAAAAGTTTCAATGAATGGTAGAACGAATAAGAAGAATCAATGAAGGCCGAAATATAAAAGGTTTCTTAAATCTAAGAAGAAGAGAGAGTACTTTTATATCAGTATTATGATCATCTTAATGATTAAGAACCATATCACATTTGAACCTCTAAGGACATCTTAGTACACTAGTATGGCTAAGAGGAGGAATCGGAAATTGTTGAAATGGTTAAATCAAAAGGATGAATCATACTTTGTTCCAAAATCAAGTCTTAGTATCGTACTCCAAGATTGTGAATTGAGTGACACACACTCATCAAATGTGAAGTAGAAAAAATTGTTTTTCTTACTCTTGCATGTTTGAAATTGGTAAGTTGTGATGTCTTGGAGAAAAGAAGGACCAACTAAGACCAAATTTGTGTAATGTTTGTCTTGATATCACTACAAGAAAAAGACCCTTTTACGACGCCCAAACAATGACACTCACTGATTTATGTTACGCAAAAGAGAGTAACATTAAAAAAGTATCGTCTCTTCAAAAAAGTTTAAGGATTTATGTCACGCATTATTGCGTGCCCTTAAATTAGTGTCTAAACGAAAAAAAAAACACGGAGGGCACCTATAATAAAATGTGTGTCATCTAAAGATGTCGCTTTATAAATTTGAATGGAATGCGTTCCATCCGGGGGAAAATGAAATCCTAAAAATTAAAAACCCCGCATCTTTTTCTTATTTCCCTCTTGCCCAGATCATCAACGCACCTTCCTTTCCCTCTTGTCTCTCTCGGTCGCTACCTAGGGTTATGAAAGCTTGAATCGATCGACTGAGGTAACCAAAGGTCAAGCGAACCGGGAAAGGGTTTTCATTGAAATCTAGTGTTACTCTTTGAAATCGAATCCAATCCTACCTTCGCCCCATCCTTCTTGTCTCTATCAGTTGCTACCTAGGGTTTTTTTGTGAAAGCTTGAATCGGTCGACTAGGGTAACTAAAGGGTAAGTGAACCGGGAAAGGGAAGAAATAAATCCAACACTCACTCTCAAATCGATTCTACTGGACAAGGTTTCAATTTGGGTCTCTCTACATTCTTATCGATTCTACTTTCATTCAAGCTTACACCAATTTTTTTGGTATACAGTAACCGAAGCTTACATTCTCATCGATTCCACTTTCTCTCTCTGAACAAAAATATCTCATATTCTCTAAAAGCCCTAAACCATCCACCGCCGACTATCACCTCCACCATTGTTGACGTCGTCCTACTTCCCAGATGGTATGTGTGTGTGCGCGGCAAGACTGAACAGAAAATGGGAAAGAAAAGAAAAAATGAGTAGAAAGAGAGAGAAGAGAGTTTAAGGCCAAGAGGAGGATGCATCGGAGCTGTGGTACTGTTCTTAACATCTTTTCAAAATACATTAACCTTATTATGGGCTTGAAGGAAAAGATTATCGTTTCCTCTGTTTTGCAGTTCTAGATGGTATGGGTTCGCCCTGATATGGTTTAGAGAAGTGTACGTCATCTTTGAAGATAACAATTATCCATACCTTATTTTGAATTTCTCTCTCAATCTCTCTCTCTCTAAACATTTCCTCTCTTCATTCTTTCTAAAACCCCAGCCTATCATCATTGCAGAGGAATTTTCATGTTGTTTTCCACCATCTGTGTTGGACGAGACTAGTTTTCACTTGACCAAGCTTTGAATTGGAAAAAAAGAGTTGTGGTCAAACTTGGTTGTTGGTTCCATTGAAAAGATTAAGTCGGAGGTTGTCCAAGTCGAAGGGGGGGGGCTAATGGCGAAAAAGCAGCAGGAGATGAGAAGATGCTTCCTGTTATTCTGGATTCTGTCCATTTTAAAGGTGGAACATTACTGTTGCTTGCATATGAGGACAATGAGCCCAGGTAAATCTGAAGATGTGAATGCCCTTCTGTTAGTCGTAAGTCTTAAGCTTATGTGGTTTTTTTTTTTGGGTATTTTCATATTATTCTGAATGGCACACCCGTGAACGGAACCAATTAATTTTACCCATCACAATTGATTAATGTTGGTTGTTTATGTCACCAAAACCTAAAGCAATTAATTTTAGTTTTATAAATATATAGGTTTTCATGCACCTGGCGTGTGTCAGGAAGCATAGTCTGTATGATTTTTAAAACTTGGTTATGGGTTTCATATATAGGCTTAACCCTTAGCAGTTAACATATACCCTTCACAATGGTGACATGGAATTTGCAGGTGTTGCAAAGGTTATCCTGAAAAAGGGAAAACACAATTGTTTTGTGATGGAAGCCCAATGGTTGACAACGGTGCATTTGATAGAATTATTGGTAGACCACCCCCAAAAACACGTGACGTTGTGCTGGTGGCTGACGGGACAGAAAAGCCAATCGGTTGGGGCTTCTACAACTCGTGCTCTATGTTCTGTGTGAGGCTCATGCAGCTAAAGGAGGAAGTATCAGGGTATTCTGTCATTACTTAAGTCAAATTAAAAAATTGTTTGATGAATTAAGATTATTTTAATTAATATATGGATGGAATGAATGAATTGAATGGAAAAGAGATCCTTCTTGTGCATTGAATGTGGAAAAGCTGCTTGAAACAAGAATAGATGTAGTCATCAGATTAAGTAAGAGCTTGGGGCTCCCTTCTACCAATATAAATGCATATCGTCTTGTGAATAGTGAAGGAGATAGGTAGCTATTTCCTATTATTTTGAATCTGTTTTTTATAGCTATATATGGCTTAATAATTTATCCAAAGTACAGATTGTCAGGCCTTATAGTTGATGTGTTTGGGGATTTGGTTGTGATTGCGTCGTCAACTGCATGGGTTGAGAAGTACAAGTAACATATTAAGAAGTGTATCAAGTAGGTCTTTTGTTTGTTTTGAGACGAACTTGTTAAGCTCTAGCTGTTCGGTTTTTATTTTTTTTTTACCTTTTTCCAAATTTAACCTAGATTTTCTCAGTATTTTAATATATGCAATGTTTCCTGTAGTACTTCTTTGTACTTAAATGCAGTCAATTCTGATTTGTTTGAAGCTAAAACCAACAACTTTTTCTACATTCAGACTCATTTATGACCAAAAGGAGTATATATTCATAGATTAGATCACTCTATATAACGTAGCCAAATATGGGATTTCTATTTACCATTGGAAACATAAGCATACACTTGAAAGCAAATTTGTAGCTCTTGTTTATCATTTGGATTCGACGGAGTAATCTTGTAGGGAGTTGTTGACTTTTGGTTTTCCTTTTACAGGATTATTTGAATATTAAATTCAAGAAAACAGGACATAAAAACATGTATTTTCCACAGCTAGCTATTAAGTTATTGTCTTTTTGTTGATGATTGAATGCGCTGAACTAAATAATGGATGTTACTTGCAGATTATTACAAATTTCTCATTTCAATTAAGAAGTTTACTTTCTTACCCTTTACTTTTTTTTCCTTTCTTATTTTTTTATTATGTAGAAAAGGGTAAAATTACTTGCATCTGGAATATCAGAGTCTGAAGAATTAAGGCAAACTTCCTGCCAAAAAACCTTCCAAGTGAGTCAATGTCAGTCAATATGAAGGACATTCAAGAGGTACATAACCCTAAACCTTGTCCCCTTTTCAAATCTTATTTGATATTTTACTTCCTTACTCTTTGTATGGTTTGTGGAGAGTCAAATTGAGAGTGACAAAGTATCTTTAGCTCTAAGCTGTAGACAATCTAAAGAGTAGGAATGGTTGCCACAGTGTTGATCTCATTTATCTTGACTTAATGACTCAAAGGTTCCTACTGAAAACTTGTCCGATGTTTGAAAAAATTATAGTTTTTCTTCTATTTGAGTTAATTATTTTTATATATTTATTTATTTATTTATGTGATTTACAGGTTAACACTAAATGCTGGTCTAGTCCCGAGTTTTTCCATTTCATATGAATTGAATGATGTAAATATTAATAAGGTAAAACGGTTGTATTTATATATTTGCAAAGGAACATTCAACCATGAAGTTTTTATTGTTTATATAACTTGCATTATTTACATCTTATTTTTTTCATGTAGATTTTTAAAGACGTGGAAGCTTGCACTGCATTTAGATTTGTATTTAATGGTAGAGCAACACAGAAGCATGTTGGTGGGACAAACTTGGCAAAAGATATTCAAGTAACCATCTTCATACTGGAAACAAAATGAATTTTCATATAAATTTATTATATACTATGTGAATTCAATGTATAGTTTTAGCTCTACTTCTAATTTGTATTTTTGTATAATTTTAGAAAGCGGAAGTAGCCCTATCAAGGGCCACTTTCTAGTGGTTGCTGGGGATACCCTTTATGCTGTCAACAATGTTAATTACTGAGGTAATCTTCTTGTCTTTTAACATTTTTGGTCAAAGGGAAATTTTGTCATTTAGCTTAATGGATCACTTTTGAGTTATGCACGAGTTCTTTGTGAAAACTGCTGATAGAATTGAACTCATGGCTATGTTGGGTTATTTGGTGCTATTATTAGTGATGAAGAATGAGACAATATTTTTTTTGAAGTAAAGAATTTAAAAATAAATAAATAAATAAAACTTACAGATCAGAACATATAAAATCAGATTTACATCTTTGATGCAAAAAGATGAATAGAAACTAATTAATCAAAAGGTAGGTTTTGGTTAGCAACAATAATTGTTATTTTCCCTTTTTTCTTGATTAAATAAAATACACTAAAGTAAGTAAGATTATGTTATTTGTTTTTAGGTGGGTTTTGGTTACCAACAACAGTTAGTCCCTGGAATGAGGCCAGGTGGGGGCCCAATGTCAAACTTCTTTCTGCCTGTTGCTGCCAACTATTTTGAAAACCGGACCGGATCAGCTAGTTCGACCGGTTCAACCAGCCAGGTTACTGGTTTTTTAGTGCTTGAAAACTGCTTTTACACCAAACCATTTTAAACCGCCGGTTTTTTATGAACCGCGATTCAACCGTACTGGTCCAATCCACTGAAAATTGCGGTTCGGTGCTTTCAACTCAGGTTAGCGCACTAAACAGCAACCCAACTGATTGGTTATATAAAGGATTAAGTTGGCAAAGGTTTCTTGTCCCACCCGATGATGGATACCTCCAAACTTAGACTTAAAAGGATATGAGCAATCATTTTGTATAGTTGAAATTGATGTATGTTTTATCATGCCAACGATGTGGGACAGTATGGGTTCTGCTAAATAAAATACTACTTGTCGATGACAAGTTTCGAACTATCCAACAATGGAAATACTTCAACAAAAGCCAAGCAACTTAACCATCCATCCAAGAAGTTGTTTGTTATATGTTACAAATGAACTTATTTATAACAACTTCATATAAAAATCTACAATAATTAAATCGATATATTAGTTGTTCACTTTAATAGTTCTTATATATATATATATATATATATATATATATATATATATATATATATATACACACACACACACACACACACATATATATATATATATATATATATATATATATATATACGGTTCATCCGGTTTTAAGGGCCGGTCGAACCATTTGAACCATGAACCGGTAATACGACTGGTTCAATGTCCGGTCCGGTTTTCAAAACATTGTTGCTGCCCAACAAGGTCAACGCCTTAGTGGCACTGGCAGGCGTGGTGTAGGCTCTGTTCAGCAACCTCTTCTCATGATGCAACAACAGGTATTTTATACTATTTATTTGTTTATCATTTTTTAAATGGCTAAAAATCAAGAAACAGTAACGTATTTCCATTTGTTTTCGTCAGATGTTTCCAAGAGGACGCATGTATTGTTACCCGGGTCGCAATGCACCGGATTCAAATCTCAATGGTGGCATGTTTCCTCGGGATGCAGGTGTCGCAATGGGCCAGCCAATGCCAATTACAACTTTGGCTTCTTCCCTTGCTAATGCCCCTCCTGAACAGCAAAGGACAGTATGTATGATATTTTACATTTACTTAATTATTCGGACTAAAGTTGCAATTTTGTGTAAAGCATAGGGACCAAATATGGAACTTACTCTAATAATTAAATCAGGGTGTTAACATATGATATGTGTTTTAAATGAATAGACAGATGATGGGTGAGAGTTTATATCCACTGGTGGATCAGTTGGAACCTGAGAATGCTGCTAAAGTAACATGAATGCTTTTGGAGATGGATCAAACAGAAGTGTTACATTTGCTGGAGTCACCAGATGCTTTGAAAGCAAAGGTGTCTGAGGCCATGGATGTGTTAAGGAATGTCAACAACACCACCAACACCATTATTTATATATATCATTTAATAAATCTTTTACATATTTGAATTGAAGTTATTAAATAATAAATATTGTGTATTTTGTAGTCTGCAGTATGATGACACAGAGAAACGAAGAGAGATGGCTAAAAACTCTTTAGAAAGATACACTCATTATTATGAAAAGATGGGCTACAAACCAATTCATAATCTTACATTATTATTGGTATAACTTATAATATCGTTTCTATTTATATAAAAAATCTCTTGACTTTTATACGATGTTTTATAATTTATAAGTTTTAACAGGATAATTATTGTTTTCTGTTCTGCAGTCTAGACAAAAGGCCCTGGCAGATCTTCAGCAAATGCAAAGCACACATGTATGCCATTTTTTTATATATTTTATACGTCTTCTATTTTTTTTTATTAAATCTATAACACATAGATTTAATTTTTGTTTTTGTAGCTTGAGAAGCTGAGTGACAAGTAGTGCTAGCTTGAATCACAACTAAAGTTCATCACAGAGGCCTGACTACAGGTGCTCATTTTTTATTAATTAGTGACATGTTCAGGATGATAACATATTTGTTGTGCTTAATTTATGGATTGATAGCATTAAAAAAATCACATCTCATAGTATTTTCAAAGTAATGAAAAAGATGAAGACGCTTCAGAGGCTGGAAATGAACTTGTAAGTATCTAATCTACTGGTTTCTTGATCCTTGTAACTTTTTATTCAAACTTTTTGCTGATTCTTTTGGAGTTGATTGTAGGTAGGAGTTGTCTCTGATCAGAATTTATTGGAACTTCTGGAGTTAGAAATGTCATCAAACACAGCTGCAACTGTGAAAAGAGCCAAAGAACTGATGGAATTGGGAGTTTACCATATGGTCCTCATGTCTAAAATGGCTACACTTATTATGGACATTGTTGCTGGAACATATGAAGTAATTGAAGCTAGTGCTGACTCATTGTTTGATGGTAGAAGCTGTAAGTTCTTCTCAAATTTTTTCTTTATTATTATATTTTGATTACTATAAACTGAAACTATGGATAGGTAAATGAAACTAGTTGCTAATTCTTGCGTTTAAACTTTTAATATTGTGTTTTTTTCTTTTTTTAAAATTTGTTAAGAGTTTTTTTTGTAATAGATTGTAGCCTCGGAATCCATACGAGACACTGAAGCAGTTGCAAGTTCTCGGGCTGCTGAAATTGGGCTTGATATTCTAGCACAAACAATCTAGGTGTCACCTAGTTATTAAAGTTATATTTGTAAACATGTATATAAATAAATGGGCATTTCGGTCATTATACCCCCATAAAAGTTTTTAAAAAAGATAGGTAACTATTTGTTGCGCTTAATTTATGGATTGATAACATTAAAAAAATCACATCTCATAGTATTTTCAAATATACATTTCTCCTTTTGTCTTACAATTGTTATATTGAATGTTCAGGATGATTTAGATAACATAACTCGTTTTCTAATACTAGTAAGAGAATCTATAATCCCAGGAATTGACAAGCCCCATAAGGTAACAAAAAAAGATTATTTATTTTATTATATTTTAAATCAAATTATCAAATCATATATAAACTACCCAAACAATATTCAAATTTTATTTTATCGCCTCAATTTTGCAGACGAGCATTGTGTTTACATTAGAAGAAGGCCCTAGGGTCTTGTTCAATGCTTTAGTTGTGTTTGCTCTAAGGGAGATCAACTTATCAAAATTAAGTTATTTTTTTTCACCCTTTTATTTAATATTTTTGTGATTGAATGATAAGTCTTAATGAAAGTAATTGACAACCCTTTTTCTATAAATGATGTTGTGATTGTGGGAGAGGTGTTGTGTTTTTCTCTATTACTAGTTAATCTTCTCAACAACAACATTCTACATAAGCAAGTGAGTAATCAAGATTAAGGGAGATTTGTAATCATGTTTGGCATTCCTTTCCAGTAAGAAACATAGTTGTATGATTATTTGTTAGTTTTATAGGAATGTATAACCCATGTTAGCAATGTATTATTTTCGTTTAACATTTGAATGATTTTTTGTATGACATTATAATTTATGCAATTTATTTTATTTTTTGAGTATGAAATTTTATTTTATATTATGCAATGGATTGTATTTTTTGTATATGGTATTTTATTTCTATTATGAGAAATTAAATGCAAATTTAATTTAAAAATTAATAAATATATAAATTTATTTTTTTAACATTTAAATTTACGATACGCAAAAATGTGTGTCATCTTCATTTATGACATGGCCTTTCTTGACAGGGGCTTTTCTTGATACGCATTGCGTGTCATTAACATGCGCGTCGTAAGGTTATGACACGCGAATGCGTGTCGTCTTCCTTTATGACAGGGCCTTCCTTGATACGCATCGTGTGTCGTAAACATGCGTCGCAATTGCGCGTCGTAAATAAGCGTCGTAAATGCGCGTCGTCTCTCTTTATGACAGGGCCTTCCTTGACGCGCATTTTCGCGTCGTCTGAGCCTTTTACGACGCGCAATGAGCGTCGTAAAAGGCTATTTTTCTAGTAGTGTATAGACACACTCCAACTCTTGGATATTTGTTTATCAAGAAATGTTTCTTGATAAGAGAATCTAATCTGTCAAGAGGTCAGTGGGAGTCTGAAGATCTTGAAAAGATTCACGAACTAATCAAGAGTAAACCTATTAAACACTAGCACACGACTTCAGGTTTGTAACCTATCGTGTTGATAAAATTCTATTTCTATGTCAATCCTGTTAAGTGATTATGCATATGAGTTCTACGAGTTCTCAATAGACTGCATAAGGCAAGCACCTTGTTCAATGAAATTACATTGACCGACATAGGTGAGCTGCTAGATAACTTGGAAGCAATGGTGGGACCTTGATGGCAAGAAATTAAGAATGAACAAGTTCTGTCCATAAGAGTTTGAATTTGTCACAAACATTATCTTTCGATTTATGGTTATGGCAAATTCACATGGATAGGAACACATACACCATAAAATCTAAGTGTCATAAGGTTTCTCTCCTTCATGAAAATGATTGTGAGGAAACGATTTTACTAAGAGAGATTT
Organism: Lactuca sativa; assembly: GCF_002870075.4. NCBI lineage: Eukaryota > Viridiplantae > Streptophyta > Magnoliopsida > Asterales > Asteraceae > Lactuca > Lactuca sativa. The sequence goes on along the minus strand of NC_056625.2, from coordinate 27,167,760 downwards.
TAAGGAGATAGCGATTATGTAAATTGCATTCTCAAATTCAATTATGATTACGGCATCCTTCTTCATAGTTCAAATTGTGAGATTTGGCAATTAGTCTGAACATTTGGGACTTAGTAAAATAAGTTCTGAATTAGTTTAGACACACATGTGAGCTGTCTAAGGAAAGGTGTGTGATTTTGAGAAGCTTAGATAAAGGCTTATCGAAGCATATCATATTAGAAACAATGAACTTTGGAAGTCAATAAGTATTGTTTTCTAGAAGTTTAGTTGGTTTCTAAATACGTGTCAAAACTTGTGGGAGCATAAATGTTATGTTGGAATGTATATAATCATCATGTTAGTGGGAGCATGATTATTATTTAAGTATTGCAAGTTGGCAATATTAATTATAGAAAAAACAAAAGTTTCACATTGCAAAGTTGCAGGGGTAGAAAAGTTGTTTTTTACTATAATTAAGGGAGAGAATGTTATACTTCGTTTCCAACTAAAAAGCTTAGATCGAGAAATTTAATTGAATTTAGTCAAGGGTATATTTATTATTTGCATTCACAAAGTTCGATTATGATTACGAAATCCCTCTTCATAGTTCGAATTTTGAGGACACGACGAATAGAAATATTATGACGATATTATAGTAAGAAACTGGTAAAGTATCACGTTTTTTTATTAAGAATTGTATCCCATATGCTTCGGGTATAGGATCGATTGCATACGCTATAATATTCGACCGTTCTAAAATTTTCCAAATGCCTAGGGCATTTAGAGGGAAAAAGGAAATAGAACCAGTTTTGACTAAAATAATTAAACAACTGCCAAGGACAATCTAAGGTTCGCTAAGGATTGGTCGCTTGTGGACAGTTGAAAGTATAGTCATGGATGGACCATATTGACATTATTATGAATATATAAGATTCTATTTAGAATGAGTTGTCATATGGAAAATATGGAAATGTTTCCATATTGGGAGTTGGATATCGAGAATAAATGTCTAGATTATAAACTTTTATGCAAGAAGGATGTTCAAAGGAATGTACTTTGAATATGAGACTTCATGACGATGGAATTGTCTTGTAACAATCTCCAATAGAGTATTTTGTAATTTCATTGGTCGAGTCTTGGTGACTTTTGTGTCGTGACATTACGAAAGGACTGTTGCTTAAAATGTTAGAATCAAACATATTCTAGTAGTGGCGAGAATTTTGTATTCTTACACTAATGGATTAGGAATTGTGAAATGAGTGTGATTGAAAATGTTATTCAATTATACTATTTCACAAAGAAAGGACCATAGGTAAACATAGTGTGCATGCTAAGAGCATGGGACAATTGTAGTTATAATTCAAGTAAGAAGTTGATTATCCAAAACAACAAATGATGAGTAATCAATATGGTGATTAAATAAAATGTATAATTTATACTCAAAGGTTTGAGGCCATATAGGATTAGTATTATTCTTGTGTTTCACTTTGCATGTTTTAACTTCCCGAATAATAAGATTATTTAAACCCTCCACAGTCGCTCATTCTTTGGAAGTAGGAATGAAAGAAGACTGTCATGAATCTGACTGTAGATTGTCTAGAGTGTTTTAGACATAGCAAAAGTTTGTTGTAGGGTTCATGAGTGCTGCTATAAAATTAGAGTATTGGAATAAACCCCATCTCACTTGATCACTTCATTGATTTTATCATGAGTGATTGGTGAGACGATAATACCTTATATTCTTGAAACCGAGATGTGTGAATTGTATCTTGCGAGTCGGTTACGCATTGATAATATGTAAACGCACCAGTAACTCGGTGTTATAAAACGTATTGTTGTGTGTAATTCGGTGAGTGAGTACAAGCGAACATTGAGTCGAAGTTTATCCATTCCTTTTACCCAAAGTAGGATAAAAGCGATATATGTGGGCCCCTCGATGATTTAATGATGACACCCTAAGCGCTTGGCCAAGCCGAGACTAAGTTGATGTGTTCAATTATAGTCTATTGTCAGTCGTCATAAATCGGGAGTCGGGAAACAATATATACATAGGGAGAATGATTTAAATCCATGTCTCGGTCTATACGATATCAAGAATGGAGGAATATATGATCCCTTATCTAAAGGACACGCTTCTGATAAGATCAAAGTTGACAGCGGCTTTTGAAAGCTACGATTGCGGATCAGGATCTGAAGTCATACGCAGAATAGTTATTAGACTTATCCAAGTGGGAGACTGTTGGATTAGTGTCTAAGTCCATAACTATTTTGGTATGTACTTGACCCGATGGTGCATGGTCCTTTTGGGTTGCCTTCACCAAAGCAACTTGATAGGATGAATTATGGAGAGAGAGAGGATTAATTATGATTTATTAATATATTATGAGAATAATATATTGAAGGAGAAATCATATTGTTTAATTAATACTCCCTCCGTCCCAAATTGATAGTCCACTTTTGATTTTTGAAGTCTTTTTTCTTCAACTTTGACCTTAAATATTTTTATTTGTGTTATATATTACTTGATAAAACTTATAACAATGAAATAACATTTAAAATACAATCCATTCACATATTTTGCATCAAGTATTATCTATTAAAAACAAAAATATTTAAGTTCAAAATTGAAGAAAAAAACTTCAAAAGTCAAAAGTGGACTATCAATTTGGGACGGAGGTAGTATTAGTTAATAATTAATTAAGAATTAATTTTGTGGCTAAAAGAGATTAATTAAACTTAGGGGACTAGAACTATCAATTGTGTGATAGTTGAATATTGGGCTAATGGACTCAATATTAGAGGAGTGGACGAATTCTATGGGGAAACCCATTAGAAATTGTCCAAGGCCTCTAAGGAGGGAGTCCATGGATTGCTTAGGGCCTAAGCAATCAAATTAGGGTTTCCTTGTTAAATAACCCTAATAGCCTCACATATTTAAGGACCCCTAGGGCACCAAAAACGTGGCTAACTGACTCCTTAGGGTTTCTATACGTTTTTGGGTGCCTCTCCTCTTCTCCTTCTTCATCCTCTTGCTCTTGGTGTTTGTGAGCCATTAGAGGTGTGACATTTGTGACACTAAGATTTCTGAAGCCAATTACAAGGAGGAATTGAGATTGTTATTCCTACATAACAATCAAGGTAAGTTCTGAACCCTTAATTCGGTTCATAGCATGATAGACATAGGGTTTAATGGCTTTGGATGATTATTGGATGTTTATTAGACAAACTAGATCCAAAGCTTTAGGGTTTGCATGTACACCATAGGAATGATGTAGTGCTCAAAACCCATCACAAACTGACCATTAAGAACCCATACCCACTTTAGACGACTTGTTCGACCAACTTCAGGGAGCGAGCTACTTTTCAAAGATTGACTTAAGATCTGGGTATCACTAGTTACAAGTTTTAGAGGAAGATGTTTTTAAAATAGCCTTCCGAACTCGTTATGGTCACTATGCGTTTGTAGTGATGCCTTTCGGATTAACCAATGCACCCGCTGTGTTTATGGACTTAATGAACCGGGTGTGCCGTCCTTACTTAGATAATTTCGTGATAGTATTCATCGATGACATACTTATCTACTTACGCAGTGAGGAGGAACATAGTCAACACTTACGACAGATATTGGAAACTCTACGAGTAGAAAAACTTTATGTAAAGTTCTCGAAGTGTGAATTTTGGATTCAGAGAGTCAAATTCCTGGGTCTCGTGGTTAGCGAAGATGGAATTCACGTAGACCCTTCCAAAATCAAATCCATCGAAAACTAGTCAGCACCAAGGACGCCTATGGAAATCCGTCAATTCTTAGGTCTCGCTGGTTACTATCGCAGATTCATTCAGAACTTCTCAAAGATCGTGAAACCACTTATCACCTTGTCCCAAAAGGGTGTGACCTTTGACTTGGAAGAGAAACAAGAAAAGGCGTTCCAAACGCTTAAGCAAACCTTATGCAGCGCACCTATATTGTCCCTCCCAGAAGGGATAGAAGATTTTATGGTATACTGCGATGCATCCAACCAAGGGCTTGCTTATGTTCTTATGCAACGGGGAAAGGTCATCGCCTATGCCTCAAAACAGCTTAAGACACACGAAGTCAACTACACTACTCATGATCTTGAGTTAGGAGCAGTGGTATTTGCTCTGAAGATCTGGAGACACTACATGTATGGTACGAAAGCACTATCTTTATAGACCACAAAAGCCTTCAACATATATTCAACCAGAAGGAGCTCAACATGAGAAAACGATAGTGGGTCGAGCTACTAAATGACTACGAATGTGAAATTCGTTATCATCCCGGTAAAGCCAATGTAGTAGTTGACGACCTTAGTGAGAAAGAGTACTCAGGTCGTAGAGTCAAGGCATTGACTATGACAATCCATTCACATCTGTCCACACAAATTAAGCAGACTCAGCAGGAAGCCTTGAAACCGGAAAATGTGGTAGTTGAAACCCTAAGAGGAATGGATAAGAACTTAGAAGTCAAGGGTGACAGAGTCTTTTACCTCATGGATCAGATCTAGACACTGAAGTTCGGTGGTTTCAGAGTCGTTGTCATGAACGAAGCATACAAGACTCGATAATCCATTCATCCTGGTTCAGACAAGATGTATCTGGACCTCAAAAATTTATATTGGTGGCCTAACATGAAAGCCGAGATTGCTACCTTTGTGGGCAAGTGTCTGAATTGTGCCAAGGTTAAGGTAGAATACCAAATGCACTTGGGTTTACTATAATAACCGGAGATACCTGATTGGAAGTGGGATCAGATTACAATGGATTTCATAACCAAGATGCCCAAGACAACGAGTGGACTCGATACCATTTGGGTGATCGTTGACAGGTTAACCAAGTCCGCGCACTTCCTACCAATTAAAGAAACCGACAAGATGGAAAAACTAACCAGAACACACATTAGGGAATTGTGCGACTGCATGGTGTACCCATATCTGTTATCTCCGATAGAGATAGTAGATCCACCTCAAGGTTCTGGTAGTCGCTACAAAAATCCTTGGGGACTAGGTTGAACATGAGTACAACCTACCACCTACAAACTAATGAACAAAGTGAGAGAACTATACAAACATTGGAAGACATGTTGAGAGCTTGTGTGATCGACTTTGGTAAATCATCGGATGTCCATTTACCATTGGTCGAATTTTCATACAACAACAGATACCATACTAGTATCAAAGTTGCTTCGTTCGAAGCCCTCTATGGCCGAAAGTGCAGATCCCCTCTATGCTGGGCTGAAGTGGGTGACACGTAACTAGCTAAAGCACAAGTTCCTAAAAGCATTCTCACTGGTCCATAAATCATCAGAGAGACAACTAAAAAGATTGTTCAGATTTGTGAACGATTGAAAGCCTCTAGAGACAGACAGAAAAGCTACGCAGACAGAAGACGAAAACCCTTGGAATTTCAGGTTGGTGACCTTTTTCTATTGAAGGTCTCACCATGGAAGGGCATGATATGCTTCAGAAAGCGTGGTAAACTAAATCCAAGGTACGTTGGGCCTTTTGAGATTCTCGCTTGAATCGGCTCGGTAGCTTACAAACTCCGACTACCTCAAAAACTTCGTAACGTACACCCTACCTTCCACGTATCCCACCTAAAGAAGTGTCTGTCTGATGAGACTCTTGTTATCCCACTCGATGAAATCGAGAATAACAAGAGCCTCAACTTCATGGAAGAACTAGTAGAAATCATGGATAGGGAAGCCAAGCAAACCAAACAAAGCCGTACACCCATAGTGAAGGTTCGCTGGAATGCCAAGCGGGGACCTGAATTCCCTTGGGAGCGGGAAGATCAAATGAAACAAAAGTACCCACATCTTTTCCCTTATTCCATGTGTATCATTTTAGATTTAATTTCGGGACGGAATTCCATTTAATGGGGGGATGATGTGACAACCCGTTATTTTCAATATTGTAAAAGTCAACCATAGTCAAACTTGGGTCATCTAAGGTCAAACTTATTGTTTTGATCTACCTTATTAAGTTTATATTTAAAATCTCTATGTTTTTAAGCCTTTCATTATAAGTATTACAAGAATTGGAAGTGAAATGCTTAAATCCGAGAACCCTCGCATAAGCTTCAAGTTTCGGACCGTAAACGCCTCGCAGTCGGAAACCATTTTCGGTCGTAAACCCTTCAGACCACAAACCTCGCTTGATTCACATTCTCAGATGAAAACACCTAAGTTCTATCTGCTTCACACTTCCTAACCAAGGTGTCCCATCACGATTTCGACCTTATACATATGGGAGGACCAAAATCATCACCTCACTTCTACACCTTCTAACCGAAAACACACCTTTGCTCTCAAGATCCTCAACCAAAAACTCCCCATTCTCTTTCAACTATCATCCGAAAAAGCCTTGAATCTACTTAGGATCTTGCCAAGAACATCAAGTGTTCTTCATTTCTTCAAGCTATCCTCTTCCATTTCGGTGATCTTCAACCGAAAACGCTTGGATCATCTTGGTTTCACCAAGAACACACCCTTTGAATCTTCATGTGGCCGAAAACCCAAGGCTGACCGAAAATGCATTTCAACCTCACGAAATCACTTTTAACACACCTATTTTTAAGTAAATCTTACAAATTAGTCTATTTCCTTAACCTACTTGTCATTATATTCACTAATTGTATACATATATATTACGTGAAATGCTTTTAGGACTTGTTTTTGTCACGGGATCTAACTTGTGGAAAAAAATCCTATATCGAACCTTTAATCGCATCACTCACATAAGGTGAGTTCATACCCCTACAATTTACCTTTTTCAATGTTTTTAGGGGGAGAATACAAGCAAAACACAATATAACTATGTTAACACTTACATGTGAAAGCAAATAAACAAAAGAATTCTTATTCTTATAAATATTGTTAAAATCATTTTCAAACTCTTTTTAAAACTATTTTAGATTTCTGTTTATATCAAAAATCATATTCATGTGTATATTTATGTATAATTAGGCTTTAACGGACTTAGGAGTATTACTAATACCTTAACTCTTGTTCCTTGTTTGGTTGTGGGCTTAGGGTAGGATCACTACTCTGATTGTCGGTTAAATCATAACTATACATGCTAAATATATACATGAGTATTAAAACTCATTTCAAACACATACTTAACTCATTTGTATATGTTGAGCAAATGGGTCTTTTCTCCAAATCATTTACAGTTCAAACAAACATACTAGTAAACTATAATAGGTATAGTTTAGTGAATCAATTCATACTATTTTCTAGATCAGAGAAACATTTCATGAATCAGTACATGCACACTATTACTTCTCATTACAAATTACACTACTCATTTACAAGAACAAGAAACATATGCATACTATACGTAAACAAGTTAACTAGAATGTGAAATACTACTTCATGGTACTAAGCAACGTTCTTGCTAAACCATGTTTTATAACCAAAGTCTCCTGGAGGGAGAACATGAATTAGTGCATAGATCTATACGAGACTGACAATCCCGCACCTTAGTTGTTAGCTACAGTTGGGACCGACAAGTCTACGGGTGACAAATGTCATATCGTTTTCGACACCTGAAGAACATCGTTTTTTATACTAGTCAATTAAGTATGGTTATAACCCGATTAGCATTAAGCATTAACTATACAATTCGGTTTACAAGACAAACATTTCTTCAGTGGTTTTATTTTAAACAAAACTACTAAAAGATATCATCTTCCATTACATACATACAGTGATGTTCACACATGAACAAGGCATACTATTTTTCTAGAAAAGATAGTTTACAAATATGGAAAACATACATTTATACTATTTCAGGTACAAACATAAATTTTATACTATTTCAAGAGGACAAAACATACAAACAGTTGGGTCTTGGGTAAAAGACTACTTTTCATTTTAAGTAGAAAAAATAGGATTTTATGGGAAGTATACCAACGTTTTCATGAAACAAATACAAATATTAGACACCAAATACTTATGAACTCACCAACTTAAATCTTGATACTCTCTTTAAGAATAACTTGTATTCTTCTGGAACCAGTACACGGATACACTAGCACAGGTTTTGAGAAGACGGAGCATGTTCAAGACTCGTCTTTTATTTTTATTATACATTTTGGTGTCATACAACTATACACAGAACACATATGTATTAACTATATTATTAATGCAATAGATTTTGTTGCTTGTTTTAACTTTATGCATTGTTATGATACTATACATGGCTTCCTCCACCCCCCGAATGTTTTCGCCATCTCGGTTTGGCGGTGTGACAAATGAGGTTGAGTATCTTTACGCCCCATGGTGCTGGTGATGAGTTTTCCATACATAGGTTGTTGGAACAGTGATCATGATTGTTAGTTTCTTCTACTTGTAGTATTTTTGGTGTTGGCGCATTGATGGAAGTCCGGGGTCTTACGAATCAGCTGGTTTGAATAAAGTGAAAAACTAAGGCTGGTTAGGAGTATCAATCGTTCATCAGAAAGTCTCTGCAGAGTGTTTGCATTACAAGTACCGTTGTTTGCAAGCTGTTATTAGGTGTTTGGTTATCAAGGTTGGGTATCAATTATGAAGTTTTGAACCATGAAGTTCTTTGTGGATGTCTTGAGTGATTTTCCAGTTGGGGGTACACATGAGTTGATAAGAGCTGGAGGCAAATGTTAAAATTCTTGGATTTCTCATCTTTACTTGTAGGGGCCGTGGTTAGAAATGGTATAACAAGGAGTCAAGGATTTATTAAAGGTTTATGGTACATCTTATGGATTTGGAATTGATGGAAATTCATGATTAATGTGTTTGAGTTCTTTTTCCACATGTTTGGTAGTGATCATACTCAAAGGCAAGGGTGGATTCAATGAATAGATGAATGTCAATCCTGGACTATGGGTTCTGAAATTTAGATCTGATGGGTTCTCGGTCTTGGGAAGCATATTGATAGAATTGATTTGGTGTTTGCATCCTTGAGACTCCCCGATTTGTGTGGCTTTCTCTGTAAGTTGGGTCATGCAGTTAGGGAGAGAAAGAAAATTGTTGTGTTTGAGCATTTCCAAGTTATTGGGTTGCTTGTTGGCATTTGGGGGTTTCCGAGTGGTCTCTCAAGTTTTATTTAGAAGATGCCTTAATTTCGAAATGGTTAAAAGGAGTTTATAGAATATGTTGGTGTTGTTTTAGAAATTGTAATCGACGGATTTTGTGGACAAAATCTAATTTAAGTGGGGGGAATTATAACATCTTGTTTCCTGCCATTTTAGGGTTGTGGACTGGAAGTCTATTGCGTAAGGCTATGGGCCTTAAAGAGGCAAAGTTTAGTCCTTGTGGAAGAGGTAATGTTAATTAAGAGATTTTACCATTCAATTGTGTTTTGGGCCAAAGGGTAGAAAGGGAAAAGTCATAGGCTGGGTTCTTGTGTGAAATATGGATTTTTGTTCGAGAAGTTTTAGTCCAAGATATTTAGATAATATTGTAGAGCTCTTCAATACCTTTTTGTGCCTATAAAGAACATCGAAAACGGAGTTGGAACAGAGAAGTTATGGTCGTTTGAAGTTAGGACGATTTTTGGGTCAGCCGCGTACGCTGGGCGTAGTTTGAGTACGCTGGGTGTACTGAGTATTCCTGAGTACGCTGGGCATAATTTGAGTATGTTGGGCATACGCGATCATTGCCCAAACCCTATTTTCTTTGTTTGAGCTATTTAAGCTCCTTAACTTCCTCAAACCCACTCCATTCTTAGCCTCCACCTCTCCAACATCCTCTCTTGAAACCCTAACCCTAGATTGAGGCTTATAAGAAAAAAGAAGGTGTTTTTAAGTGCTTTAGAGTGTTCTTGGTGCACCTTGGAGAAGAAGGAACTCGTGGAAGAAGTGTTAGTTCCATTAGAGCTTCTAGATCTAGACTTTGTTCACCTAGATCTTTCTTCTAGAGGTATAAAGTTTGAATCCTGATGATGATATTGTTAGATCTAGCTAGTTTTGATTATTATGAGCTTTTAGTCACTTTAAATGCATAAATTTTAGATCTTGAAAGTTTGTAACCTTGTTATGGATAAAGTTGGAAACTTTATCCATCCAAACATCATTTTAATTCAGATCTGAAGATTAAAGACTTCGAATTAATGGATTAAGTTGAAAGCATGCACTTTTTGGGTCCCTTTGAGACTTAAAGACTAGATCTTGTTTGTTGGGACCATTTAAATGGATAAAGTTGGAAACTTTATCCATTTTGGAGCTATTATGTACCATAAAAATATGATCTTGAATGTTGTATGTAACCCATGCATGTGTTAGATGGTCTTAATGGATTAAGAACATAAAGTGTTGGACATTAACAACTTAATGGCCATGCAAGACCATAAAGTTGGAAACTTTATGGTCAAGGACATCATTTTCGGCTTGGATCTGGAAAATGGGCTTAAGAGCTTAAGGATTAAGCTCTTAATGAGTTGGGTTGTGTTGAGTTGAAAAACTCTTAGATCGATTAGATCTTCACCAGGTTAAACAGTAAAAGCAAACAAACACAATAAACACAATATCAAATCAAGTAATGCTGAATGATTCAAAGTAGTCACTCCTCAGCAGAGCTCGATAAAGAACTTCCACTATAGAGGCGAGCTAGGGTTTGTAATACAATAATCTGAATCATAATTAAAGCTCATTTTACTAAGGATGCATGCATGCACCTTAAATACTAAACTCTAATAAAACAATCACAGTTGGACAGACCCAAACCGGATAACAAAACTGGGCTAAGAACCGAGCCCAATGACGCAACACAAATAGACCCAACAATCTCCCACTTTAAGTCAATTAGGGTGAGAGGCTACTTCGGTTGAGTGACCTTGACCTACTTCACAACTTTGAACAGCCGAGGGGTAATCGCAAGAAGTGTCTGCTGAAACTGAATGTACCAACGAAGCATATCGGTGAACAACTTCTTGTTAGCTTCACTGTTCTGATTACACATGTGTATGATCTCCAAAATATGCTCCAAGCAAGAAGTAGAGAACAGGTGCTTGTCAATAATAGAGAACAGGCACTTTTGACCTTCGCCCCTAATGAACATCACAATATGAAACTTAGGATCAATCTTGCCCTTGATCATCGCATTCACATTGCCAGTCCTTCAAGTTGGTTCATCGTTGTTTGCTTATGAATGGCAGATGCGATTTCTTGATCCATCTTTGCTACTTCGTGAATATAACAAACAAGCATTCGCTTGACATGATCAATGATCGGCTAATACTCCTGAGGATTGGATAATAAAATTTTGTTGAGGAGTATCCATTCGTGCGGGTTCAAGTTCGGTAGATCAGCCAAGGAAAAAGTATGGATCGAGCTATCCGAGCCTCAGATTACTTTGAATTTAACATTAACAAATTTCCCAGCCGAAGAGGGCTTCAATACATTAACCATTGTAATCTTCTTTAGGCTCCATGTCAAGTCTTGTGGTTGAGCAAACTTTAGATAAAACTCCAATAAATCCTGATCTACCTTCGGGTCTGGAGATGGAACAATAGCCGTTGAGGCAAAGCAATGGAAGATAAATGCCTTTCGGTTGATTGGCATATCAAATTGAGAATCCTTTGAGTTCTCAAGACCGAACGACAAAACAGGTTCAAGCCAGTGAGTACTCGGTTCATCAGTGACTTCCCTTTGGAGCGATTTAATGGTCCATTCCGGAAACATGGACTTCTTTTTCTCTAAGAGTTCTTTTTCTTTCATCTCTTTCTCCAAAAGATTCATCTTCTCCCAAATCTCTTGATCAGCGGGCTTGAATTTCTGATTAGGTTTGGAAGGACTCCTTTTCATGATGTCTTCAATATCATCATCTTCATCTTCATCGTCTTCTCCAATCTTCTTCTTTTTCTTTTCCTTCTTACTGACCAAAGCTGCATTATCCTTCGGTTCAACAGTAGTTTTAGGTTCTGGAGGAGGTTAAGGTTGAGCTTTGTCAGTCTTGCCTTGATGAATCTTTTTTCCCCCTTGTTTCGGAAGAGCACTGGGCTCCGGAACACCCTCAATTCTACTTAAAATATCCAAAGCAGGACGTAGCTTCTCAGCTAAGTGACGTCGAATGGAGATAGTCAAAATGGAGTCATGGGCGTCCAAGAGATGCAACAAGATGGAATGGACATCACCCACAGAGCTTCGAATCACCTCTCGTTCAGACATTAAATCATCAAGCTCTTTAGTTGCTGTCCGGAGCTTTAAATCTGAAGTTTGAGCTGAGAAGTTCGCTTGTCCAGCTCATCCATTATTTTGTTTTACTGCAAGCTCAGCCTCAAGCTGAGTTAAGCGAGTATCAAATTTAGTATGAAGCTCTTCGTTAGCAGCTTCAATTGCTTTTCGAGCCACTTCAAGTTGTGTCATCTCTTCCTCCAGTGAACGTGTGAGAGTGTCAACAGATGCGTTCACTGTTTGTGTGTTTTTCTGAGCAGCTGCTTGCAAAGAATCCAAAAATATTTGAGCCTATGATATTAGTTTTTCGACTTTTGCGGTCACTTCCTTGCAGTCTTTTGTCGATGCTTCCACAGCAAGCGAAGCCTTCTGGCATTGGGAGGTAGAGGTGTCAATAGCCTTTGCAGCATTGGAGAGGGAGGAATCATGCTCTTTGACTATAGAAGAGAACAAAGATTTGAGAGCAGTTTCTGAATGAGTACCAACAGTGGATGAAGAAAGTAACAGATCAAGCTTATCAGTCACAACTCTGAGATGTCGCTTGGTAAGAGGAGCGTCTTCATCATCATCGCTTTGGACACGATAAGGACTAAAGTAAGTAGAATCAAACTCTAAGTCCTCACCCCCAAACGGTATTGGTTTCTATTGATTGGGTAGGTGATAGAGGTTTGGTAGTAACAGGGGTTTCGGGTGGTGAAGTACGAACCCCCGTATCAGATACGTTGGTTTGAACTCCACTTGTGGTTTTAGTTTTAGCTTCAGAGAAAATAGGTGTAGGAATGGGAATGGTAGAGGAAGCTTGTGATGTGATGATAAGGAAAATGGGAGGTAAGGAAATAGGAATAGAAGCAGGTGGAGGAGAAGGTGATTTGGAGCGAACATGTACCTCTGGTGTAGGTGAACGAGGTGGGGTATCACCACGAGCCGAACCATCATCATCAGAGCTTTCGCTCTGATATTTGCTAGGAATGGGTTGTTTATGACCAGTAGGAAAGTACTCGGAGTCTGAGTCACTTGATGATTGAAGGATAAGCTTCCGAGCAGGTTTCTTGGTCTTCTTCTACTTAGGCTGGGAAGGTGATGCCTTCTCAGAATTTTGCTTCCTTGGAGTCTGCACCTTTGAAACGACCCCCTTTATCCCCCTTTTTCGCTTCTTGCTTCTTGCCCCGCTTAGCAGGTTTGTCTGCTTCCTCAAGAGATTTAATCATTTCAAGAGAAAGTTCCCTTGGACCAGAAGAGGGGAGCTTCTTGTACTCCTGAATAATCTTGCTCGCAGGGGAAACACAGGCATACATTGCCTCAGGAATTGATCCAACGAAGTGAAACTTCGACGGATGAGTGACAATGATGTTAGTGGTGTGAAAGGTAGCAATGGAGGAAAGAAGTGATTTTGCCATGATAGGAACATGATAACGCTCCATAATCCATTGAGTGATAATGGTCCAAAAGCGGGCACAAGAAACTTCTGTGTTGCGAGAAACAGATGACAAAATCTGGACAAGTTGAAGCCATAGAACCATACCATAATCGTGGTTGATGCCAATGTACAATCCGTAAAGCAGAGTCATGAAAGACTTGCTAGCACCATCAGATCCAACACAACTTTCAAAAGGCCCTTTGAAAAGAAGGGTGAAGAGGCCATTCCATTGAGGAGGAAGGCATGATTTCTTGAACCTGGTGACAGTAGTTAGGGTTTCAATGTACCCTATGTTGTAGAACATAGGGAAAAGATGACCGGTGGAGATGGAATCAGGGTTCACCATGGATTCGGCATAAGGAAGCCCTAGCAATGAGAAAAAGCGATTCTTGGAGATCGAAGCTCTTTGGTTGAGAATGTCGAAGTAGATTTTCTCTTCACCTTTGTCGTACGTAGCGGTGGAATAAATTTGGGAGAGACATGCCATTGGAACGACTTCCACAGTTGAGATAACCTTGACGAGTGGGGAATATTTTAGACATTCCACCACTTGATACATGTAAGTATCGTAGAGGAACGATGAAAGATCGATCAACAGGTTTTGGTTGGCCTTGATTGCGAGAAGATTGGAGTGTCCAGTGGTTTCTTGAACAGAGGAAGATTCTGCCATTGGAGGAGCTTGAAGAAGAAGAAGATGAACAGTGATCATCTTTTTGCTTGAGAGAGTTGAAGAAGTGTAAAGAGTAAAATCCTAGTTAGTAAAAACCATATATATAATTTTGTGGACAGAGAAATCCGGAGTAATGATTCCACCAATTTGGGAAACGACGCCTAAAAAGGTGTGATTTGACAACTAGCAACCCCGATAAAGCAGCAGATGACGCACGAGTGGGTAACCATTCGAAAGCACGCGCCTTTCCATACATATCTTCTTTTCAAATCCCCAATCGTTTAGACTTCCTGCTGACTCATTCTTTAAACCTTTAATGGAATCTTTATCGCCATAAGTACCAATGGTGTTATACTGACGCTACCCTTCGTTTGAAAATAAGTGCATTATATCGTTAGGAACTAAAGCTGTATATTTATGAATAGCTTGTGAATAACCAACCAAGACTTTTTCGAAAAGACAAGATTTTCGTTCAAGATAGTGTCAAAGATAAGGAAATAAATCAAACTATTTGTGGGATTTTGTGATGTCATTTAAGACATAAACCAGTGGATCCCGGGCACGAATCTCTTCCTTCAAAGTCAAGAGAGACTTCAAAGTGCTTTTGTGGATTCCCGTTGAATTACGATCAAGTACTTGTTGAGAAGTATTGAAAGGCATCTTTTATATATAAGGCTATTAAGGGTGGCTTTCGCTTCAATTCTAGATTTTGATACTTGACATAAGACCAAAATAGAACAAAGTACTTGTGAGACCGGTGTGGTCTGTTAAGCAAATAGGTGAGTGACATATTCAGTGACTTGTTGATAGTTAGTAATTGGAAATCTCAAAAAAAAAAATATGGATCCTTTGGGAAGAAAAATCTTGGTGAAAGACATTTTCATAAGGATCTCTTAAAATATAAAAGGAGATTTCAGGATACATCCACAAAAGTGGTTTCGTCAAGTCAATGTGAAAGCTAGAGCATTTATTTGTTTACCGTCAATGCATTATAGGTATTGAATTTTGGCTTTCACTCAGCACGTAGTGACACGAAACTAAGATCATAAACACAGAATTTGTGTAACCATAAACCTCAGTGGTAGTGCTGAGAGTCTCAAGGGTTACAATTATGAAATGAAGGATTAATGGAGAATAAGATTAAGTGAGTTAAAGAATGAATGTACCTTTACTATAAAATAGGACCAAGCAGAAAAACTCTTAACTCATGTTAGAGTAGAGTTAGGTAGCTCATGATGAGAGTGAATTGGTCAGCCTAATTGGGAAGAAATGATTAGTGTAAATCAAGTCATTAAGGCTTCACTCAAAATCATTAGAGGCTTGGGTCAACGTACAACAGCATGCTTCTAGGGACACTTAGCTAATATAAAGATAAAGAATTATACATGTCCCAGCTCCATTCTTAAGAATGTTCCTTAAACATTAATAAGAGAAAAGTTGAATAAAATATTTTTGAGTTATGGTTTGCGTTTTCTGAAAAGAAAGAAAAACATAAATGAAAAATATTTTTGGATTTTAAAAGATTTTTTGAAAAAGAAATAAAAACAGAAATGAAAAATATTTTGGATTTTATGAAAACAAAGGAAAAACATAAAATAAATTATAAGAAAAGAGTGTATACATACTATATTACTGAAACCGTCACTTGAAAATAGAGAAGCGAATCAAGTCTAGTAAGAACGAACCTGAAATGGACCGACCGTTCGGTTCATTTCGGTTCTCAAAAGAACCGAACCCGAAATGGACCGAGCGTTCGCTCTATTTTGCTTCCAACTTTTATTGAGGCGAAAGTGACTTTGGTACAGATTCAGCTTCCATCATTCCTAAGCCTTGTAGGATTTTATTAAAACTGGTTTCAGGCAAGGCTTTAGTAAGATGTCTGCCAATTGATCAGTGATCCTAACAAAATGAATTTCCACATTACCGTCTTCCACATGATCTTTGATGAAGTGATACCTCAGTGCTATGTGATTCGTCTTTGAGTGTTGAACTGGGTTATGACAAATCCTAATTGCGCTCTCTGAGTCACAATATAGTGGGATTTTCTTCATGTTCAGGCCATAGTCTCGAAGCTGACTTTGTATCCATATGACTTGAGAGGTGCACGATGCTGCAACTATGTATTCTGCTTTGGCAGTTGAGAGTGAGACACAGGTTTGTTTCTTTGACTGCCAGCTAACCAGTTTACCATCCAAAAATTGGCATCCTCCTGTGGTACACTTTCGGTCTACTCCACATCCTCCAAGATCAGCATCTGAGAATGCTTGGACAAAGAACCCTGACTTGGTTGGGTACCATAGACCGAGCGAAGACGTTCGCTTCAGGTATCGAAAGATATTCTACACAGCTAGCAGATGAGGTTCGTGTGGATTAGCTTGAAACCTAGCACAATAGCAAACTGAAAACATTATGCCTGGTCAACGTGCTGTTAGATACATTAGCGACCCTATCATTTGATGATAGAGGGTCATGTCAGCAGCCGGTTTGTCCAGAGAAGGTGTTAACTTTGTGCCAAACGCCATAGGAACCTTGACTTTTGAATCTCCCCACATTCCAAACTTGGCCAGCAAGGTCTTCGTGTAAGCCTCTTGATTAATAGAAATACCTTCAGGACCCTGTCTAATATTCAAGCCAAGGAAAAAGTTAATCGGACCCATTGAGATCATTTCAAATTTAGTCTCCATCAACTTCCTAAATTCAGCTGTTAAGCTAGGATTTGTGGAGCCAAAGATGATGTCATCGACGTAAATTTGAACTATCATAAGGTGGCCACCTTCTTTCTTTCGAAAGAAGGTTGGGTCAACCAAACCTTGTTTAAACTTAGACATTTTAAGAAATCTAGTCAGAGTTTCATACCATGCCCTTGGTGCTTGCTTGAGACCATAGACTGCCTTGTCTAGAACGTAGCAGTGACATGGATACGTCTCGTTCACGAAACCCGGTGGTTGCTCTACATACACCGTCTCTTCTAGTTCTCCATTTAAGAAGGCACACTTCACATCCATTTGGTATACTTCAAAGTTTTTGTGTGCAGCATATGCAAGAAAAATACGAACTGACTCCAGCCTAGCTACGGGAGCGAATGTCTCTTCGTAATCAATGTCTTCTTCTTGACAATAACCTTTCACAACTAATCTTGCATTGTTGCGAATTACGTTTCCTTCCTTGTCCATCTTGTTCCTGAAAACCCACTTAAGTCCAACCACAGAAGCATCCTTTGGAGTTGGAATCAGTCTCCACACTTTGTTTCGCTCGAACTCATTGAGTTCGTCCTGCATGGCCTGTACCCAATCAGAATGATCGAGTGCAGTGTTGATTGTATTAGGTTCAACCTTGGAGACGAACGAATTAAACATGCAAAATTCCACTTTAGAGAATAGTGCAGTTTGTTTTACTTTCAGTTAAGAGCATGTGAGAACTTTTTCTGATGGTTTACCAATAATTTGTGTTTGAGGATGATCTTTGGTCCATTTGGTGAGTGGTGGGTAATTAGGATCACAAAAGTGATCCAGTTCAGCATCCACTTCTTCTTTGAGTTTTGATTGAATATCATCATCATTTGAATTTGCATTCTCCCCCTCGAAGGATGATACTTCTTCCGGTTCAAGCTCAGAATACTTTCCATGGACTTGGCTTTCGGTTGGCGTTGATGAAGATGGACTCTCCCCCTGGAATGATGAATCTTGATTATTTGGAGGAGACGAACCCTCCCCCTGAACATAAGAACTATCTCTGGGAGGTTCGCATGAGTTAGACTGTTCGATTGCTTGTGGTTGCTCATCTGCCATTTTCTGTGCAGCGTCATCGATTATCTTCTTGGTGATCTACCTTGTTATCTGCAGCTTCAGATTCAGAGTGAATGCCCTTTTCTGGTTCATCAAATAATAGCATGTACTGCTCACAGAGATTTGAAATAGGTACCGTAACTTGACCATAAATGGAGAATATTTCCTCCACAGAGCGTTTAGTCGTCTTCAGTTTCTTGACGTAGTTGTTATCTAAGGTAACATAATAGGTCTCCTCTATTTTCTTTGAACGCTTATTGAGAACTCTATATGCTTTGGAGGTCAAGGAATAACCTAGAAAGATTCCTTCGTCTGCTTTAACATCAAACTTGTTTCGGTGCTCCTTTGAATTAAAGATAAAGCATCTTGAACCGAACACGTGGAAAAACTTTACATTGGGATTTCGGTTGTTCAAGATCTCATAAGGAGTGATTGAGAAATGTTTGTTGAGATAATATATTTTCTGTGTAAAACACGCAGCAGCAATGACGTCAGCCCAGAAGTATAGAGTCAGAGAAGTGAAGCTCAACATGATTCGGGCTGCTTCACATAGAGATCGGTTTCGCCTTTCAAATATTTATCAAAATTTTGAATAATCCATATTCTAATAAATAAATAGTTTTAATCTTCTTTTGTCAAATGTCACTCTAATACAACTCCTCGTTAATATTATATCATGTGTCATGTAGATATATTAGGCAACTCATTTCAAAATTAAAATTTATATTTTCTAATTATATGTTAAATTTGAAGTTATAATAACTTTAAAAATTTGATATATCTCTTAATGAATAATTTATTTAAAATGACTTATTTAAAATAATTGATTAATAATTATAAATTTTTATTATAAAAGTTTAATTAATTTTATAACTGTGGTTTTCTACGGGTTATAAACTAGTTAGTTTATGAAAAAGTCATAATTACACCAAACATTATGAAAAGAAATAAACAAATATTACACCATACATTGTGAAAACAAATAACGCATTGCTTAAACAACATTGAGTAATATAACTTTGACACTTCTATTTTCATACATCGAATTAATGTTTTCGTTTTGATTTTCAACTCTAACTGTATTTCTTGGAGTTCCTTTAGTTCCAACATTTGATACTCAATTTTTATTGGGAAATCTTTAAAAAAATCTTAAAATTTTACCCTAATTTACGAAAAAGTTCCAAACTATTTTTTTGTACGGAAAAACATGAATTACCGATAACAATGGCGATTTGATCCCTTTTTTCCGGTTTACCAGTTTCATTACTTACCTGTTTCATTAAAGTCTCATATTTTACCCTAATTTACGAATAAGTCACAAACTAAAATTTTGTGATGATTGGCCATTTTGTCAATGTAACATACATTTATTAGTTTCATTGCTGACTTGGACACCTAGTCATTAAATTAGTTGATAAGATGGATACAATGGGTTATATAATACTACCTTTACTGTAAAATTTGATATCTATCTCATCGGCTCATTTATGATTATGTATCTAGGTCAACAATGAAATCAATAAAATGTGTGTTTCAAAGAAAAAACAATAGGAAATGAGTTAATGTCTGATGAGATGGGTATATTGGGTTACAACAGTTTAGATAGACAATTTGAAATTTTTTATTAACATAAAAATGATAAAGTTTTTGCTAGTTTATGTAATTATTACAGTCTTCGTTGGATGCATTCTATATTCCTAAAAATATACAATACATCAAGATATCAAGTTTTATGGTAAACATAACATTATATAACCCAACATCTCCATCTCATTAGCTCATTTAATAACTAGACATCCTGGTCAACAATGAAACCAAGAAAATGTATGTTACATGGAGAAAAGGGTCAAATGATCACTAAATTTTAGTTTGGGATTTATTCGTAAATTATGGTAAAATAATGGGACTTTAATGAGACTGGATAAGTAATGAAACCGATAAACCGAGAAAAAGAGGTCAAATCGTCATTTTTACTGGTAATTCATTCTTTTTCGTAAACAAATTTTAGTTTGGGAGTTTTCGTAAATTAGGGTAAAATTGTAGGACTTTTTCGAAGATTTCCCATTTTTATATTATCGTTTATGTTTTCCTTCTTCAACTCGACTTGTATTTTCATTAGTTCCAATTGTGTATCTTTTATCTTGTCGTGTATTTATAGGAGCAAATCTATTAAGAAATCAAACAAAATTTGTCAAGACTGAGAACAAATTTGATGCTACTTGCCAAGTTCTGATGACCCTTATTAGGAAGTAATACGGATAATACATGAAATTAAAAGCACACAAAACACAATATTTATGTGGTTCGATCAAGGTGACCTAAATCCACGGGCAGGAGGGGGTATTCTTATTTAAAAAGTTCTCAGATAGAGGTTACAAATACAACTCAATAGAGATTCGACCTACTCACTAAGGATACAAAAGACACGTTCAAATGACTAGCAGAAATCCCTATTTATAGTGAAGGGATTAGATCTAAAACCCTAATAGGCCAAGACCATTGGCCTATAGCCCCATGTATGATGTCAACCAATCATAATTCTCCATACAACAGCTTCTGTAACATTCATCCTTGATTTACATTACATGAGCATCAACAACACACATGATGGAGCATCAAGATCCATACTGGCTCATCATGATGCAAGAGTGGCACATCAAGATCACCATGGCTCATTGACCATCATGGTGGAACATCAAGCAATAATCCTTGAGCATCTTCAACCACTAAGCATCATTAAACACCAAGATGGTGTATCTTGTGCAAGGAATGGCGCACCTTCTACAAAGGTGGCACACATTCCTCTAAGATGGTGCACCTTCCTCCATGTTGGCACTCTTTTTTCACAAATGACACACCTTAATTCAATGTGTTGCATCTTGCTTCTTAATGGCACACCCAACATCACAAATGGTGTACCTTAACCTAGAGTGGCAAATGTTGTTTCCTAATGGTTCACCTTGTCTCCATAATAGTGCATACATGCTCATGAAGGCGCATCATTGCACCAAGATGCTCTATTCCACTCCTAGGTGCTCCATACCTATTACAAGTGCTCCTTACACCCTTTTACAAGATATGTTCCTTAGTCACTTGATTCATTCCTTTGTTAGATGATCCATTCCTTTCTTATATGATATGTTCCTTTGTCACATGCTCCCCAAACCCCAAGTGCTCCATTGAACTCAAATGATCTGTGTGAATTCTCCAAATGATCAAGTCACATTTAACAAAATCTTTGTAGCTTTATATGGTTAGTTCATCATATATACATTAGACATATTTATAGTCGGTCTTTAATCTCATCACAAAACAATACAATGAACTTATCAGTCTACTACACTACACTTCCCTTAAACATTTGAAAAAAGTTCCATGAGGAGCTCTATTAATTATTAGCAAGTAGATAAAAGGTATTTTATGCATCACAATCAAGGTCTTTGGGTTTGGAATTAAAGGAATCAACCAAGGGGCAGCTTCATAATTGGAAAACTTGGTTTCTCCTTTGGTCTCTATTAACCAATAAATGGATTTAGCATTTGGAGAATAATGGTAATATCAAGTTGTTTCTACAAAGCATTTTGTTGGTTTCATTCTAGCAATGAAAGATAATGTAAAGATGTGGAATAATTTGCTCCATATCAAAGTATATACTTTGAGGTGAAGATTTATATTGAATCGGTTATCAATCAAAGCTAAACTTAAAAGGGAAGATTGGATATTAATTATTTTATGTGCTCTATTGTGAAAAAGATTTTGATTCTATTAACCACTTATTTGTTTGCAATATTTTGGCAAGTTCTCTTTGGTGTGAGATTATTTATTAGTGGAACTCTCTAAATCCTAATCTTTCTGGAGATTGCGTTTTTAGGAATGGTTTGATTTTTTATTCCGTAAAGCCATTTTGAAACACTTTAGATAGTTTAAAAGCATTTTAGATTAAAATTTATGGAAAAACATTCCAAAACATCTTAATGTTTTAACAAAAAAAAGGTTTTCAACAAAGTATACGAGGGGATAATAATTAACAAAGTAGACAAAGGTAAAATGTTTACGTAACCCTATTTCCTAGTATGTCCTTTTTGGTAATATGTCGAAATTCAAGATTCTGGTCCAACGTTGAGCATGCACATACTACTCATTGAGTGTAACTATGTCAAGCGTAAGTTAATAAGCTACATCAAGCATCGCTCCTCGGGTAGCTAAAAACCCTAGGTCTTGGGATCTGGGCCTTATTTAAAGGCTCTAATTTCTAGGGTTTCATTCTTATAAGCCTCCATCTTCTCCAGAAAAATATAGAGTAGCTTCGTTTAATCCTTGTTGAGTTTTTTGTGTTCTTTGGTTTCAATTGAAGAAGAAGGTTGTGATTTTTGTGCAAGTGATGCAAGATCCAACCAAGTATCCACACTTTTGTCATCTTCTGGGCATTGGGAATTTATACAGTTTCAACCTCTATACTTATATTTTGCTATTTCTAATTTTATAGCATCATTTAGTCCATTTTGGTCTTGTTACTTTGGAGTTTGGAAACTCTTGGTCCCAAAGGATATTTTTTTTTCTTTTCGAACCTTTGAGGTAATATGAGTGTGTGTGTGTGTGTATGTGTGTGTGTCCCTTTGAGCCATGCATGGAGGCTGCCATACTTTTGGACTTGTTTTGGATCTAGGGTTAGAGAATTGTAGGTTAAAGTCTTAACAACGGATAAAGTTGAAAAGTTTATCCATTAAGTGCTTGTTCTGAAGGGTTCTAGAAAGTATCAACCATTGGCTTATGGTTTAAGCACTTAACAAAAAGGATGAAGTATCAATGCTACGTCGCATGTAGGTTATGAACTACACTTAGCGTAGCGTAGAAGGGATCGGTAATTTTATCATTTAGTGCTACATCAAGCATAGGTAAGTGACCTCAAGCATAGGTTATGAGCTACGATGAGCATAGCGTGGGACGGTTGACTTTTTGACTAGTTTGACTTTTGGTCAAACTTGTATGGGTTTGAGTGTTTGACTAAGGATCAATATCAAATTAGTTTTAGGTGCATTTTGTTATTTGTTTTATTGTAGATGTTGTTGTTGAGATTCTACTATATGGTTTGGGTAAGTTTTCTTACTATATTGTGTGTGTGACATTGTATATTTAGTATGATAGATTGTATGGGTACGACAATATGTTTAGGTTGGTTATTCTATTTTCTTATTATATGTTAGATCCTAAGGGAAGTTGGTTGTGAAACTGCAAGCCCACAAGGATGGGAGTTGGAAGTTCAATATGTCTTTGGTATGATGGTTTTGTACATGTAGGCCCACTGAGGTGTTGACAATGAGCTGATGGAATTTGGAAGTTTAACATGTCTTTAGGATGACGACCTTATGACTATATAACGTCTAAGGTTTTGACTATAATTTGATGATGGTTAGAAGTTCAATAGGTCTTTGGGATGATAGCCTTGTGCCTATAGGCCTACTAAGGTGTTGACGATGAGCCTTGTATGTATGAATTGTATATGTAATGTGATATATGGTATTTTAGAGAACTCGCTAAGCTTTATGCTTATAGTTGTGTATTAAATGTTTTTCAGGTTGTGCTTTTGGCAGTAGGAAGGCTCCAGCTTGACTGTATCGCACGTGTATTGCTACTAATTTTATTACAGACTTCCGTTGATTTCGCGTTATTACTCTGTTTTTGGAAAACTGCATCGTTATAGTGTTGAACAAATGAGTTTTTATATTACCTTTCGAAATTCAGTTTGACTTCATATTTTAATTTGAAAATGAAAATTTCGGTTTTGAAATTTGGGACGTTATAACTTGACTATTCAAACATAATATCATGAAAATTATTCTAAATGGTGCTCAAGCTTATCAATCTTTAATGAAACATCCCAAATTTTTAAATAAATTTTTAATTTTAAAATAAGATTAAACATCTAAGAATCATCCTTTTAATAAACAACCTAACATCCATTTCTTTCAAAATCATAAATCATAACGTCAAATCCTAAGAAAACAACAACGAAAGATTCAAAATAGTAATATAACACCGATGTGAATATACAATCACGTCACGCCTATCACTTTCACATTAAAACAACCTGAAAAAAAAAAGTTAACTTATCAACATCAGTATAAAGCTTAGTGAGTCCCTGGTATACCATATAATTCATCACACATACAATGCAGACAACAAAAGCTCATGATCTCATCATGCTTACCAATTAAAGGCTCCCACCATCATATAATTGTAGGCTCCCAGGTTTTGAATAAACTATCGGCTCTCAACCCTCATACAAACTATAAAGTCAATCCAAACATACAAACTATACCAAAGTTTCTGCTAATATCGACGAATCGTCTTATGAATGTATTGGCATAAGTAGTCAGCAATAAGTAAGAGTGTAACTCTTGTGAATTCGGCTAGAAATTTTAAGGAATTATAAATTATATAAATTAAATTTATACTGTGTACACGTTTTATGGGAAAATATTATGAGCTTATAATATTAGAATAAAATATTTTTATTATTATAAAAATTAACAAATTATGTCAAATAACGTTCAAAAATAAAAGATTATTTAGGATAAATAATCTTGATGAAAGTTGAAGTATTGGCAATGATGATTATTTAAATATAAAGAATGCTTAAATCTGATTTCGTATGAAGAAGTTATGCTTCGTTGCATTCAACCCTATACGAGAAAGTGCGTCATAAATACAAAATTGGAGATAGGTTGTTTATTAGCCTAAGCAATCTAAACGGAAGTTGTAGTAGCCGTAAAAGCGAGATCATGCATATAAAGAACTCCTAAATCTGACTCCGTATGAGAAAGTTATGATTTATCAAAGTTTTAGTGCAGTTGTGTCAACACAGAAACCGAAATCAAAATCGGTTGATTGTTAGGAAAAACAATCTAAACTAGAGTTGAAGATCCCGTAAATACAAGTTTGTCAATATAAAGATAGTTGAGAACGGAATTCGTATGAAAAAAGTTATGATTTTTATACGGAGTTTAATAGTTTGAGCCCTATAAAAATATAACTTTTAAAAAAATGATAATTAGCCGATGGAGTCTAAAGGAAAATTGTTGTACTTGTCGATAGTTACATCTGTATATAAAGAACGTCAAAAACAGAGCACATATGAGAAATATACAACTTTTAGAAGTTTTTTGAAGAGCGTAGCATGTAGGGTAGGGCACGACGCACATTGCTTCTAGAAGGTGGGACGCGGCCCACCCAAATTTCAATATGTGGCAACAAGGAAAAGGAGCATCATCACCATAGGTTGTGGCGCGCCTAAGAATAGGGCACAACACGGCTCCCCATAATGCCTATAAATTGCTGTGAGATTTTTGAATCTTTCCACATAACTCAATCCATTCTCTATCTAACGTTTTTCCTTCTTTGAGTCCAAATTTTTCCAAACTTATGAGCATTTTAGCGGGGCTCTATAGTATCTAGGAGCCCGACATAAAGGAGCTTTCGGGTCGGAGGTCTGCCCGCAAATATTTCAGACTTTTGTTAGGAAACTCTGTAAGTTAAGCTACACCTATTTTGCTTTAAGTGTAACTTATATTTATAGTGGTAATGTATAGGCTAGATTTAGTGAGGTGTTTAAAGTGATATTTTCAAACAGTATACCCTATATACCAAACGGATCCAATCTCCGATATGATCTTACCTGGTTATTCCTTATCAGCTATAGATCAAGATTCATTTGGATTATTGAGGAATCTAGACTATCATTATTGTGTCACTAATATAAGACTAATATTGAATGATAGTTAGACATAGGTCACATCAAAGAAAAAGTTAATGTATTAGGAAAAGCTCTGCCCAAATCACGAGTCGTCCAATTATAACAAGTGAGTGCATAGTTAATTTAATCTTACACATAGATATGAACTATTATCTGCTTGAACGCTATGGTGCCTATTATCTGTATTTACAATACTTGTGCTCAATATGGCTTACTTGGTTAATTTATATTTTGATAAAGTATTAATCTATTTATTTTATCATATTTAAATTATATTGGGTAGTGAAGGGTCGTGGGAAAAATGAAATAATGGTGAGAGACCATGCATTATACTATTGTACTACTGGGGTCGGTCATCTATGGGAGTATAGGTGATGACCACTGACAATTCTACACAGTCTGGATGAATATTAGCAGGCTCGCCACCTGTAGGTGTTAGTGATCATGCTTTTCATGGAAAATTAAAGAATGTTCCTACATGTACTCCATTGCCATTGAAATATACTGCTATGGAATCTCCAAAGCATTATTGTCTACTCATTACTTAGAATGATCAATAAAGGTAGATCCATCGAGGTCATCATTTTAGGATCAAAGAGTGAGAACAACAGGAATGGGTAATTGGGTCATTTGTTAGGTGTGAAAATTAGAAAAGATTATAATTATATTATCATGGGTTGAAAATCCTATGTGCTCATCAGGCTTCCAAGCCTGACCCACTCGGTTTCTTTGTATCACATGTAGCGATATGAAAGTTCGATCAGGGATATTGATGTTTGAAGCTACCGAGAGATTTATAAAATTTTAGGTAATTTAATATAAGGCATGTAAAGATTAGTTTATGCTTATGTTTTTGTATCAGTTATGACATCCCGAGCTTTTGAATGTTAATGAAAAATGTTTCTTTAGAAATGCTTTTGATATTGATATCATTTCACATTAATAATGTTTTGGGACAAATTCTGCACTAATAAAAGAATACTCTATTTTTAAATAAGCATAAAGAAAAAGTTTTTAATTAGCCATAAAATTGGGGATGTCACATAACAATCGAATAGATGATATTACTCTAAAGCAATATACCAAACAAGGACCATGCCATAAGGCCAAACCAAGAGTTCTAAGGCTATTTGATTTTAACTACGTACAACCCCACGACATTCACTTAATGACCTTGCAATATTAACAAAGATATCAAACAAATAAACTTGCTAGAAATCCTAACACAAAGTTATTCTAGTCTATCACATGTTCATATATTAACAGTACACAAACATCCTACCACACATATAATGTCACACATAGTATAGTGAGAAAACTAACATGAGTCTATTACGCATAATCTCAACCACTGTCTTCGCATATGAAATGGTTAAAGCAATCCCCTAAACACCAAAATCGAGACTAGTCCTCAATCAAATACTCAATGCATTAAAGTTTAACCAAAAGTCAAACATATCAAAAAGTCAACGGTCAACTGGCCAAATGCATCGCGAACAAGCTCCTAGTCGCGTCACGATCACTAGACGACAAAATAGTCACCACCTTTAACCTTCGCGCCGCGACCAATCCTTTGTAGCGTCATGCTTTCTGGGCAGTTGCGTTTCTTCTTATTAATTCCTTAATTCATAAATACAAAGGCTCATACTTTCCAGACTCCATCAAATAAAGCTCTTAATGGATAAAGTTTCCAACTTTATCTAGATGTATGCCTCTCACAAGCCCGACACCAACCCTAGATCTAAAATAAGTCTAAAATGATAACGACATCATGCATGGTTCAAATGGGAAGTTAAACTAGCACTTGTTACATGCCAATGGGTCCATAATATCAACCAAAGCCACCTTTCGACCTAGAGTTATCCAAACTCCATAAAAATCATGAAAAAACGGGACCAACTAAGCTCAAAAGCCTAGATCTAAGAACCAAAGACCTAGGAAATATTTCGATCTTACTTCCCTTAGCACCAAAATGGATTACTTCGTCTTCAAGCTTTACACCAAGGCACCAAAACATAAACAATGGAGGTAAAAGGCTTGAGTTTCGAGGTTTAGGGTTTCCATGGTTAGAGGTTGAGCAGATAAGGAAACTCTAGGAGTTAGTAGGCTCAAAGCTCGAGGTTAGAAATTTGGGTTGATTGTGGTTACACGTCGCAACACTCACTTACTCGCTTCGTGACTAATGATGTCGCATGCATTGTCTTCTTCCATTAAACATGTCACAATCTAGGGTTTTCCCAAAACCCTCTTTCTCAATTTCCTTAGAATTACTAATTAAGCACATCCGGAAAAACTAGTGTTACCTTTAAACTTACTAGTCAGTTGTTGTTAACCTAAGCACATGTTAAATAATATGTTAGAGATAGAAAGACTAGTGAGTAATATTGTGGTTAGAAAAAAAAGGAACAGACACATTAAGTTCAGTAAAAGGTCATAACCCAATATACATCCAAACTTCAATCATTTGGTGAGACCTTTCAAATGATATAAGTATAGTGTCATAACGTCATAATAACAAATATCACATACCTAAAGTCATCTACAAGTCACAAGTCTTTGTCCCTTGTTTATAAGGGAATTCCCTAGTCACAAATGGATCGACATCCAACTTTCAAAGGAGTTAACATCCATGTTTGACCTAATTAAAGGTGATGACGTCATAATTTAGACTGTGTGACTTCAAATATGATTCCATTTATTGATTATAAGCTAAATTGATATCACAAGTTGTTTTTCTAATACATTAGTTCATATAATATCATCTAGGGTTAGAAACTTCATTAAAATGTTATAAACTCAAATTCAATCTTGAAAATAAGTCTAAACAACAAGTCATCTACGAAAATCAAATTTAAGGAGAGTTCAAAAATCTAGAAGCTTATATACAAAGGAAATTTGGAATCAACTACATAAGAAGCTTTCCTTAAAGAACTTGACCTAAAAATCATCACTTGATCTTCAAATTTGCTTCCAATCTTCTAATCCCCTCTCAAACTCAATTTCCTTCTTTTCTCTATAGTCGCTAACATTGAAAATGAAGAAGAATGAAGGCAAAATAAACCCCTCGACTTTCTAATTTCTAAGTTTCATCCCCACATGATTTCCATTTAACAAGTTAATCTTAAGATTTTTCAAATAAATCATAGATTGATAATATTTTAACAATTATAATTTAAATCATAGTTAACTAAGTGAAATCAAAGTAATACCTCAACATCTTTAATCCGCAAGATTGATCCCATAACATTCAAATTTTGATTTAACTCCAATATGACTTTTTAGTTAGTATTTCTAGGTAAGGTTAACTAAGTTAACCCATTTCCTTCTAATTCAACCTTAGATGTTAAATTCTTACAAATTAAATCCATATTCTAGTTAAATAACTTTAGTACATTGTTATTTCTCAACTCTCGGTCTCAACGCTTTTAACGTTATCTTTGACCTAACAATTAATTAAAATTTTAGTTTAATTATCTTAATTAACTAAAATAAAATCTTTTTATCTAATTATTTTTGCCTAATTAATTTTTTTAACTTTATTTATTTTATAAAAAGAATTTACTTAAAAGTTAAAACTTTGAGTTATGGAGCACATGAAGTGGGGAACATTAGACCGTTGGGTATGCACCCATACTCACCCACAATGCTCCCACATCACAATCTTCTCTGCATTATTCTTAAACAACGAGATTGAGGTATGGTATTTGTTCCAAAGAAATAGCGTTGATAGAAGAAAAAGAGGAGAAGAAGAGAGAAGAAATGGGCGTTGAGGTGTGTTGTGGTGATGACGAGGTATACATAACGAGATTAGGAGGCGGTGTTTCTTCCTCTTAACGACGTTGTGGAGGTGCCATGTAGGCTCCTTCACACCATTTTGTCCAACATCCAATAGTCTTATTTAAACATATTAATTATTATTTTTGTTATTTTAAAACTGTCTTGTTAGCTTACGTTACCATTAAACATGTTTTAATTTGGCAGACACCACGTATAAACTACCTATTCGTTGCTTTTAGTATAATAGTTTTTAGTTATATCTAAATAAATGTGATAGTCAAACTGTTTGTATGGAAATCTTGAAACACACCTTCAAATCTTGAACATATCTTAACCAACCATAACTTTTTGGTCTTAGAAGCATGATGGAATGAATTTATTACAGATGTAATAATGAATTTGTCATTATTATATTATCCTCTAGAAGTATGTTGTATCATTTTTTTATTGAAATGAATTCTTTATCTTGATGGTGTTGTGCTTAATAAGATACGAATATATACTTGATATTATATTATGTCAAAAAACTAAAATTGTTACTCAATAAACTTCGTATTTTTATAGTATATATAAATTTATGTTTCGTGAACGTGTATTTGGTAACAACACTTGAAGAAATCAGTTTAACAAATGATTAACCTGAGTTTAGTGAATAAATATTGAAAATTGTTATAGTTGTTGATTTATATCAGCTCATATAATTTTTAAACTAAGCCCAAAAGGCGTTGGCCCATATTAATTTATAAACAGAAGGCCCAAATAAATGGTCCCAACATAACTGAATGTGTTAAAAAAATATAACTTCGAGAAAGTTTCCAGATATCTTATTCTCCTTTCTTTCTTTCTTTTTTGTGTGTAAATGACAAAATAATTATAGATTTGATCCCTTACGAGTTAGACAAAATGATTTTATGATTTTGAATTTTTTTTTTCAAACACACATAATATGTCAAAAGTATATATTTCAACTTTTGTTCGCCTCTTTTTTTCTAAAGCAAACTATTATACTATCCTATGTGTACTAGGGGTATGTGTTGTTAATTAATTCAACTTTTGTTAAAAAAAAGTTTTATGAAAATGATGCACATCATTGTTAGAATTGCATTATTGCTATCATTTATCTTCTTTTCGACAGATTAAATTCATAATGTCATTTGCTACATACGTTTGAAATGGGTGAAACTCTCTTTTGTGAAAAGTTGGTTGATAATATTCAAAGAAATCAAGCTCAAGACCTTTCATTTTGATGAAACAATAAATGACTTGATAATTGCATGTGAATTGACCCATCGTTCATATGATCAAGGTTGATAGTCACTCAAGGTAACATGCAACATAATGTGAACTCAATTTTTTTACAATGGTGACATTTACCAACTACAAGAAGGACCCATAAAGGTAATACATCTTTAATTATAGCTCATGAAAACTATCAACCTCAATAAACAAAGTGGGATTTATTTTCTATGGAAGTGTTAATGAATAATATATAGTCAATATAAAAAAATGTTATTTTAGTCATCATCTATAAAAAGCTTACAAGGTGTCATGTTAATTCCATTGCTGATAAAAGTGTAATGACACCAAATTGAGTTCATCTCTTTAGATTTAGTGGTTAACTATATGTTAATATTAGTTTCTTTTCATCAATATTGGTTATAGGTTTGTGTATTTATTTTATATAGCACAATCTAAGAGACAATGTGATGTAATATTATAATGACACTTGATAGAGACTTAAGCTTTATAAAAAGAGCTATTCACATAAAAAAACTGGAGTGCAAGCATCACTAAACAACCAAATCTCATAAATACATAGCAAAATTACTATTTAATTAGGTAGATGCCCGTACGTTGCATAGGTTAATAAATATTGAAAATATATATTTTGATTAAAATGGAGTCAGGGCCGGTCCAAACATATATGGGGCCCGAAGCGTAAGGAAAAAATGGGCCTTCAAAAACAAATATAATAAAGATTAAAAAAATATCATTTATTCTTCACGTTTTCAATTAACAATAACAAGCAAACAAAATTGTTTATCTTTTGAGGTAATTTGAGTTTTAACCAACTTTAGGCCCTAAAAATCATTTAGGTAATAATTTTTTTTTATATATATGTACACTTACATAGCTCATAAATTTGGGGCCCCCTGAAAACGTGGGCCCTGGACGGTCGCCCGGGTTGCCCACCGTCTGGACCGGCCCTGAATGGAGTATGCATGTGTGTTGCATAAAATAAAATAATAGGATAAAAAATATATATTATAAATGAACCTATGCACTTTGGATATAATTTTAAGAATCAATATCAAATAAGAAGAAAAATTTTGGTGAGAAGATAATAATTTTTTTACATACACGTTTATTTAGAAAACAAACGAAATGAATCACTAGATGATTCAAAAGTAAGATGATTCATAAGAAAAAACTCTCGAAAAACCACCTTCATGATTTATTTTTAATTAAATTAAGAAAAAATTCATTTTTATGACAATTTTAGTGAATATCAACAAAATAATCATCAAAATATTTTTTGGGAATTTTTTTACGAATCATATTATTTTTTATTCATCTAGTGATTCATTTGTTTTGTTCATTAAAAACATATGCCAAAAAAATTCTTACATTCCTATAAAATAAAGTAATTGTCGGATCTATTATCATAATTTTAATACTAAACTAATTTATATATATATATATATATATATATATATATATATATATATATATATATATATATATATATATACTAATTTAGAACTACATGTTGCACAGTAAATGCTTCTCATTGGTGGAAAAAAAATTCTATTTTTTTTGTTGGTTTTTCTGGATTACATGTGTCAGTCTGTGGAAATTTATCTTGGATATAGTTGCTACGTGTTTGTTAGATGCTCCACCTCTTTTCTGTCCACTAAAATTCTTCCAAAAATCTCTACCCAGAGTATTCACCAACTCATTACTTCATCCTTTACCCAATTGAAAAATGCTACGTGTTTGTCAGATGCTCCACCTCTTTTCTGTCCACTAAAATTCTTCCACAAAGATGCTCCACCTCTTTTCTGTCCACTAAAATTCTTCCAGAAATCTCTACCCAGAGTTTTCACTGTCTCATTGCTTCATCCTTTACCCAATTGAAAAATGAAAATTACTTCACACTCACACATTTAGAACACGTCGGTTGATCTCTTTTGGACCGCAACTCCAATTTCCTTCGATCTCCAGTGTCTACCGATTGAAGCTGCTTATTCAATGCACTGACTATTGTTGTCTCCACCACTCGAAATCTCGATGTTCCTGAAATTTATGTCGATCGTTGCTTCTAGTCCTCTTCTCCAATCTACAGAAGGGTCCTGTTGTAGCTGGGTTCTCGATTCCTCTATGATGATCGCTGGAGAATGCAGTGTCGATTTCTATCGGTTTTCGGTCACCATGACTGGCAGGCATCAGGAGCAAGAGTCGTTGTCAGACTCTTCTGATTTCGACATAATCACTGATTTGTAAAGAAAAGAAGTCGACCAAAGGTCTAATTCTTTTTTATTTTATTAAATTCTATTTAGTATGTTGATTTGGATTGAAAATTAGGTCCTTCCATAAAAAAATTGTGTCTTGCAGTGAAGTTTCAAAGATCGCATGCAAAGTGTTAGATGAAAGTACTCAAATACGTCCACTTGTGTTATTTGGTTCAAGAATAGCCTTAGGAGAAGGACAATGGATTCAATGGTAGTACTTCATTAGTGTCAAGGCTCACTCGATTTGAGCTTCTTCATGCATTGGTTTAATTTCATTAGAATGGTTTTACTTACCAGATTCATCGGTTTCTATTTTCTGTTCATCAGAAGGTAAAGAAATGAAATCGTATGCTGATGATTAGGTCGTCGGAATCCCACAAATAATTTATCCTCTTCAACTTTCATTCATTCAGGTATTACTTAAATCCAGATTATTTTTATGCTTTGGAAAATGATTAAGGTTTTCTTCAATGTTTTTTTTTCAATTTTTATGTGTTTCCCTTCAAAGTGTGTGCTCTAAGTTTTTTATTATTTGGTTTACTTTCCTCTTAAAATCTTATAATATCATTTACAAAATGTATACGAGGTATTTGTCTTTATGCTTCAAAAAGAAATATCCTTTGGTTTATTGCTATTTTTCTCCTGCTTGCTGTTGGAATGCTTAGACAATTTCACTACCTAATTAGAGTTCTTCACTCTTTGCTTGCATTTTGGATTTGCTTTTATTCTTATGTTTCACAGCAACAGGAAGAATGGGCTTTCCCATCTCCATTGAAGAACTTTCCTACTATTAAGGTAAGAGCATCATTTTCTTTTGGGTTCTTATTTCGACTAAGTTTAAATCTTATTTAAAATCCCATATAAATCCATGATTTTTGGGTTGACATTTTTCATTAGATTATCAAATGTGATTGATGACTGTAATAATAGATGGATTTTTTTGGATTGAAATTTAAACCTTCTATGGTTGTTCTTGACCAGAAGACCATGGCTACTTATCAATAGAGCCAGAGGTTTATCCTGAAACAGATCAGCACGCAATCTTACATATCAGGTAATGTAACATGACCCTTATTTGATAACATATTAAATGGTTGTTTTGTCCCAAAAATCAACTCTTATGTGATGTATTTCATCTGGACTTTGACAAGTATTTGGATCAAAGCCAAGTATTTGGATGAAAATCAACTGTTATGTGGTATATTCAAACTAGAAATTGATGATGCAAAAGAAGCATGTATATTATATATATGATTCTTTAGTTTCCATCTATTTTTTAAGATTTGGATTAAGATTGTGTATCAGTATAATGAAATGTAACTTTACCTAAAGTTATGATTGGGTACTTGAACATGTTTCAGATGCTAAAGAGACCAATGAGACCCATGAGCCTTCTTATATGTATATGTTTGCTTCCTTTTGACTATTTTGTTTTGGTACCCTTTGAAGTTTGACCTTCTTTCATCCTGACATGAAAAGTATGATCTTATTATAGTTAATACAAAGAGAATGTAAATTCAAGATTGAACATAGTGATTTTTATTTATTGTTTTTCTTAATGAATTTGTAAGTAATTGGTCAAGTTTTTGTCAATGGAAGTCAAATATGAGATAGATGATGATGAAGATGAAAAGGCATTGGAAGACATTGTGAGAGAACATAGTGGAAGAGATCCCATTGAAATTGAAGGAATCGGTGAGATTAGGATGGTGAGGTTGAATCGAAGGGTGAGATTAGAACAAGAAGGGAAGAATCGAGAGATGAAAATTGGGGAAAATGATGAAATCAAAAAACCCCAAAGTTGAAAACAACCTAAGATTTCCTCCGGGAAGCAATAGAGCGATCTCAAGGGTGTGGCGATGAAAGAGACGAGAAGAAACAAGTTTATTTGGAAGGATTGTATGGTATTGTTGATGGGAGTGTCAAGTTAGATGAGAGAAGACGGTAAGTAAGTTTAGTTTAGCTAAAATTATCGGTTATAAGTTTCATGACTGTATTCATTGATTTGTAAAAACTACAGATTCAGGTGTTTAATGATGTGAATAGTGATCTTAGAATATTCCTTCTAAGCACAAGGTATGGTGGGCTAGGAATTAATTTTTGGTTCTGAATCCTCAAATGGATCTTCAAGCAATGGATAGATGTCATAGAACTGGGCTAACAAAGCATGTTCATGTTTACAAGCTTGCAACTGCACAATCTGTTGAGGTACTTATTTGACTTGATTTTATTAAATTTGGTTTGTTTTTGAAAAATATAATTAAAGATTTGATTGATATGATTATGATATTTTAGTGTCGAATTTTTAAAATAGCTTTTAGTAAGTTGAAGTTGGAGCATGTGGTGATTGGAAAAGGTCAGTTTCAACAAGGAGAAGACAAACACAAAAGTTTTGAAGGTATTATATACATTTAATAAATTATTTTAATTGGATGAATGTTTATTTATTGATAATGATAATGATAGTGGTATAGCAAGAGGTCATGTTGTCGCTTTTTATAGATAATGATGATCTAGAAGGAAAAAGGATATAAACAAATATGCCTCCAGTCTCCAGACGATGTAATCTAACACCTCCTCCTCCCCCTTTTTTCATGCTATTAATGTCAACCGCTTGAGGTGTACATCTTGGCCTCTCTTTTCAGTTTATTGATTGATTTATTTATTTTTTGTGAAAATCTACCGACATAAAACATTGTATTTTTAGAATTAACAGGTATAGCATATAGAGCATTGTAATTTGATTCTTTGTAAAATTACCAAAATTTAACATTACATTTTCTTATAGAAACATGGGATAACTTAGAGCCAATATATGTAAAGCATTGTAAAGTTTGTTGCTATTTCCTGTTTTTTTTTTAATAAAAAGCTATGAAATACCCTCCAACCCCTGAAAATCCAAAACCCGCAACACGGGATTCTTCCCTAGTTATAACCTATTTATCAAAATACATATTATCTAATAATATTAATACTTCCATCACAAAACTTGAACACAAATCATAATCATATGTTCATCACGTTAATATAACCAATAACAACAATGCATTTAATAATATCTATGAATTATTATTATAGTAAAAATTCAACATATTGTTCTTAATATCATAAGATAAATAAATGATAAATGATATATAATTTTTAAAAAAAATTGGTTCATTTTATTTGTAAGCAATATGAACAAAATCCAAAAGGTAAACTTTGAAAAATGAAAAGTAATAGAAACTTGGATATATATATATATATATATATATATATATATATATATATATATATATATATATATATATATATATATATATATACATGATATTGCCATATTTATACATATTTTTAGGCAATATTTAATTACATTTTAATTAACATTTTTGGTTATTTGCATAGATAAATGTAGTTATAAGGTTAAATTATATTTTGCAGCCAAAAGAAAACATTTTGAAGAAAAGGGACTGAAAGCGTTAAAGATGGGAACTTTGAAGGATTAAGGCTTAAAAGATGAAAAAAATCCAGCAAAAACGCGTATTCACGACGTGAGGAGTTATAGCTCACGACGTGATTGTGGACTTTCTAGAAGATAGACATCGCGAAGCAAGAATCT
Source organism: Lactuca sativa (assembly GCF_002870075.4). Lineage (NCBI taxonomy): Eukaryota > Viridiplantae > Streptophyta > Magnoliopsida > Asterales > Asteraceae > Lactuca > Lactuca sativa. Next base: position 27,131,098 of record NC_056625.2, on the reverse strand, counting down.
GTGTTGGTTACGGATTATTATTGGACTCACGACGTGAGACACTTATCCTCACGACATGAGTCGGGAAAAATCCAAAACTATATAAATCCTTAATCCCTACGACGTTGAGGAGGTTGGCTGACTTAGAGAGTTTCCAGAAGTCGGAAATCAGAGTTTTTGAAGGCTAGGGAATTGGTTTGAACACCAAGGAAGAAGAAGTTCATAATTAGATTTTTACTTTGGGACTTTAAATATGTTTTTTATTGTAACTTGTTTGTGTTCATTTGTTAGAATGAGTAGCTAAATCTAGGTGCTTCTGTTAGCTAGATGAATCTGGAACTCATAGTTTAATTAAATAGATTTAGACTTTTCTTGTTGGTTAATGTCTTGTGTTTGATTGATTATACCTATTATGCTTAATTTCATAACTAGATTGCTTAAACTTCTTATTATGTGTAGTTAGTGACCATTAATCTGCATGAATTTAAATACCTGGTAATTTAGTGAACATAAGATTATTAGAGCTAAAATCAAACCAATCTTAGTTAAGTAATTGAATTATTGAATTTAGTTTTGCTAGAGAACTCATATTATGAACATAATTGTGTTTGTCAACTTAATCTTACATAGCTCCAATTCTATTTAATAAATTGATCATGTGTTAAAATATGTGTGACCATACATAACTCTACATGAATTAATTGAATATTAGTAAATTTGGAATTGAATTGCTAATAATATCTTAATTGGTAACCAACAGGAATTATCATAATTAATATATAAACCATTGAGGGAAAGTGGATTTAAACTAACAGAAGTGTTTTACTAATTTGATAGTTGTTGATAAATTAAGTTCATCTAAACTTGCAAAATTAGATAAAAACCATTACTTTGCTAAAATCTTATGTTAACTTAATAGTAGTTAGAATAATTAATTAAAACCGTTCCCTATGTTCGACCCCGACTTACTTAGACTACATTACAATGCGACTAGGTACACTGCCTAGGTGCAATTTAGTTGGTCAAGTTAGTTAGGTTATAAATTTAAAATTAGGTATAGATATTTCCACGCATCAAGTTTTTGGTGCCATTGTCGGGGGAACGACTATTTCAGTTGTTAATTTAATTGTTTTAGGTTAATCGATCCTTTTTTGGGTTAAAAACCGCAAAAAGTTAATTTTCTGCAAAAATTAATTTTTCTGATTTTACTGTTCTCACGACCTGAGATTCACCTCTCATGATGTGAGTTTAGTAGTTTTCGGTTTTTATTTATTTTGTTTTTAGTTAGTTTTTTTTATGTATTTTCCAAATCTCATGCTTTTGACACTTTTCTTGAGGAAGTGAAAAAGGAATTATCACGAGAAGATGAGGGATATGACTTAGAAGAAGATTTAAAGGAGCTGAAAAAATAGATGGATGACATCCTTCATGACAAACCAGAACAAGCTGAGCTAGAGATAGAAGATGAGGAATTTCATCCAGAAAGAAATTTGGAGGAGCTGGAAAGTTTGCTAGCAGAATGCTCGGGCGAAGAACAAAAACAACCAGAAATTCAAGAACAATGTCATGATATGATCATTTCCATGATGGGAGCTCCTGATACTTCGGTTTGTGTTTTAACGCATGGGGTGACAATTCCATCTTTGAAGAAAGTTCTGAAGAACGATAATTTTCTGACAAGCAAGCAACCGGTCCCCACATTTTTTAATTTTTTTGGGACTAAATATATGCTCACTTGTTTGGCCAAAAATCAAAATGAGAAGTTATTTTTTACAAGTTGGCCTGAACAGAGTGTTTGATAAAATGGATGAATTAATAACGAGCGGATGGACAATTTATTAAGTTGGGAGACCAACTCAAGATTCGCACAAAAATAAATGCTTATCGGGAGGCAACCCGATATTTGAAGAATTTATATCCTTTTATTTTAGTTTTTAGTTTTTATTTTCTTAATATACTTTTGGTGTGTTTAATTTATGTGTTTTTATTTTTATTTTTATTTTGTTTTTAAAGACATGTAACCGGATGGTAGATGTTTGTTTTCTTGTTACAACCAATGGTTTGTTTTGTTCGCAGAATTATTAGAATGTCGAGAGAAATAAGTCATGAGCATTAGAGATAAGAATTGAAGCCCATAATTTTTGATAAGTGTGGAGTGAATTTCGTGTGCGAAAAGAGATTAGAGAAAGAGAGGGTCCAGAAAATAGAGGTTTTAGAAGAGTCTTAATCCGTTAAGAAGTTCAATTGCATTTCAAATGGATAGAAGAATTATTGCACAATTGCAATCTGTGAAGACCCAGTTTTCATGACACGAGCCTTCACTCCTCACGTCGTGAGCTCGATTCCATCAAGATTCAAAAATTGATTTAGTTCGACACCACGTCGTGCCCATTCTTACCACGTCGAGATCAGTAAAAAATGGCGTTTTTATTCTACTCTTTCAATTTTACAATGTGGCGTATGCTTTCCCACATTGAGATGCTATGTTTTGAAGATCTTATGCACCACACTTTTTGAAGATGCAACTTTTTCATTCACATTTTGTAGGCACATTCACACATATCGATGAAGTCCAAGTTCCAGTCACATAATCAAGATGTTCAAGTTTTCCACACATGTTTAGAATCGATCTCGCCATTACTTCCCCAGGGGAGTCTGTTCCCTTTTTCTCCATTTTATTGCTTTTACTTTATGTTATGCATACAAAGAGGGAATTGTATGTAATAAGTGTGGGGTAGGGGGTCGAAAAAGTAAATTGCTAGAAAAATTTAAAAAAAAATTTAAAATTTAAAAATAGATTTGAGATAATAATCTAAAAATTAAATCTAGTAATAATAGTTTAAACTTAAGTTGTCAGTGTTGTGTGGGATGATCCAATGCGAGCTCAAATGTTTAACTAACCCAATATATGTTATAGTATATTTGTGGCTTCCCAAGTCTTAGTGAAAAGTCATGAGATATGAACGGTAATCTGGTAGTTTATATGGCATAATAAGTTTTGCAGCGTGCACCTGAAATCTATCCAGGAGGGCTTATGTAGTCATTTCACTTAGACTAATACCACTAACCAATAAAGGTTGAAGTTAAGCTCTCTTGCTTAAGCATGTAGGAATTGAGTTGAAAAAAAAGTGAGTTATATATATAAAAAAAAGAGAGAAAATATCCAAAAAGTTGAAGAATTTTTGGAGCTATCAAAGTATGAAGATCAAAAGATCAAAAATTCTGAAGAATCAAAAAGTGAAGATACCAAAAATCAAACAAAAATGTGGTGAATTCAAAGAAATCAAATATCAAATATACAAAGAATGGAAGAATTCCAAAAGCTCCATTGTGGTATCTAAAGTTGTAATTTCTATATTATGTATGCTTAGATAGCTTGACCAAAAATACCTTGAGGTTAAGAAAGATTTCTGAGGATTGATTCAAAGGGTTGTAGAAACGAGTGTCGTATAAGCTAAGGGGTGAAGGTTCATAAGGATTGTGAGTAGCTAGGATTGGGAAGTTATTAGGAGATTTAAACACAAATATGCGCATTGTGGTCTTGGTATAATGGTTGATTACAAAATGGATTGTTCTATATGATGCTAGTGATGAAAGTTTGAATTAAAAATAATTAGATTTGTTTGAGGGCAAGCAAAAGATAAGTGTGGGGAATTTTGATAGTGTCATATTTATACATATTTCTAGGCAATATTTTAATACATTTTAAGCTAGAATTTAGTTAATTGGAAGGATATTGGGCACTTATAATGCTTAAATTATATGTTGCAACCAAAAGTGGACATTCTCGAAGAAAATGATTGAAACCGACAAAAGTTGGATACTTGGAGGACTGGAGCTGAAAAAGATACAAAAAAGGTTTTGCTAGACATCTTGACCCCTTGTCGGTATTTTGACCATATCTCATGACTCGTAACTCCGATTGACGAGATTCAAAATGATTTGAAAAGTAGACAAAATGTCTGACGACTTTCGTTTTTATGCCAAATGCTAGTTCCCATTTCTCACAACGTGAGGAGTATAATCTCACGGCGTGAGATTGATTCTTCTAGAGATATCCACGCGGAATGTAGTTTCCTTGCCGAACACGGATTCTACTGATCTCACGACATGAGACACGATTTTTGGAAACTATAAATATTGCTTAGCATATCGAATTTGAGGTTGTTAGATATGATTTCCTAGAGTTATAATTGAGTTTAGAGGTCAGAAAAGTACGAAAAACACCTTTTGAAAGGAGGGATTGTTTGAAGATCGAGAATTTGAAGATTAAAACGCTACATTCGGTTTGCATTAATTTAATCATGTCAATTTATTATGAACTTGTGTGTTTACTTTCAGATATGAGTAGCTAAATTAGTAGACTTTCGTTTAGCTAGATGAAACCTTAATACTATGTGCTAGTTTTCTTATTTTATGGGTTATATGAATTTGGTTTATGCATGCGTTTGATTATCATTACCTAACATGTTAAAGCATGCATCTTTGTTTCCTTAATTCAAGTTAAGTGTAGTTTAGTGACCATTAAATTGCATGAACTTGTTTACCTAGTAGTTTAGTGACCATTAAATTGCTAGAGCTAGGATTTGACGACCTCTTAGTTAAGTAATAAAGGTAACATCTTTAGTTGTGTTAGTGTAACACCTATAAAAATCATGCCAATTTTAAACTTTTACAAACGTTTCAAAACCATTAATCATTACAAAACTTGTTTTCAAAATACTATAAAATCAGAGTATCCCATAAACAAAGTCATAAACATGAGGAGTTGTACGATCACGCCTTTGCCATCCCGCGATCATCTGATGTACCTGAAACAAAACTGAAACTGTAAGCCCAAAGCTTAGTGAGTTCCTCCAAAATACAGATACACTACAAATAACACATATACACATAAAAGCATGTACTGGGTCCACAACTTTACCGACTAGATTACCCCTGGGCCCATAGTGTGAGTTTGGATTGCCTTCCTGACCCACAGCTCACATCCGGATTGCCACCGAGCCCACATTACGAGTCTGGTATGCCCTACCCGGCCCTCAGCTCGTATCTGGAATGCTCCCGAGACCATAGTACGAGTTTGGTATGCCCTACCCGGCCCTCAGCTCGTATTTGGAATGCTCATGAGTCCTCGGTATGAGTCTGGCATGCCCCGCCCAACCCTCAGCTCATATCTGGAATACTCTAGGGTTTGTTGGCTACCGCACGGAGCAGTATAACCTCAACCCAACCCACATAATATGTAGACATATAACATAACTAATGCACATACAGGTAATCAGATAGTAACATAGGTAGTCCTACAGATCTACCAAACTATCATAGCACTAGCAAGCATAACTAACTCATACTCAACATATCACCAACTACTAGGATATCAGATCCAATGGGTCGGCATTGGTGCCTTAGACCCCTTAGTATAGTAAGGGTAACTCACCTCTTAACTGTCGAATCAAAGTGATAATCTTAAACACTCGAACCACGTCCATGAACTCCATCACCTATATTTACCATAAGACCATTTCCATAAATTTCTAATCTACCAAAATACCCCATAAGTTAACTAGTCAACCCTTGGTCAAAGTCCAAGTCAATGGTCAAGGTCAACAGTCCATGTTGACCCAACTCGTCGAGTGCAGTTCGCCGACTCGTCGAGTCCTTCCTGAACTCGAGAAGTCGTGAAATCCCCCATTGACTCGTCGAGTTTATGCATGTCTGAATGTCGGGAAAACCCTAGCTGACTCGTTGATTCCATGCGGAAATCATTTCACATCAATCTTCATCGAACTCGCCGAGTTGGCCATGCAACTCGTCGAGTCCCTTCAGTCCTTTCTCCATTCAGAGGCTTTTTAAGCCACTCCAAAGCTCCATATTGCAGATCAAGCTTCCCAAGGCATGTTTATCATGTAAAGTTTCAAACTTTACGTTCATGGAAGGCTCTAAAGGCTTAGAATGTCAAATCCAAGCTTATAATGGGGTTTAACTCAAAAGGGAAGGTTCATGCTTGCTAAAGCTGGAGACTTTATAACTATAGAGACCAAGATAAGCTCAGATCTGAAGTTGCAACCTCAGACCTATCCCATACCCAAAAATGGCTAATATACATGCTAGAAAAGCCCTAATCTTAAACATAAAGAGATCTAGAAGGAGGAAAGGTCAAGGTAACGACTTGTTACCTTCAAACTGATGCCAATAAGAAGACGAGTCAGATCCACCAGCTCCCCTATGCACAATCCTCTTATACTTCAAGTCTTAATCTTCCAAATCACCTTCCAAGCTTGAAAATTACAAAAAATGGAGCGCACACACGAATTAGGGTTTCTGTACTCACAAGTGGTTGTAAGGGGAAGCTAAGGGGGGCAATGGATCCTTTAAATAGGGTGCAAAACCCCAGAAATTAAGGTTTCATCCTTCAGCTCCAACTCGTCGAGTCATGTCCTCCGACTCGTCGAGTTGGTCACTTGATGAGAAAAATATTCTCCAAGATCGATAGATTCTATCAGATATCAATGAAATGAAAACAAGTGATAGAAAACGATAAACACCAAGATGAATCAAATGAGTGTCAAATGATTAATATGCTCCACCTCAGAAGAATTCAATGAGAATTGCTACTGTAGAGGTAGGCTATGGTTACAGTAACCGATAAGTAAAATAATAAACAAGAAGTGTAATTAATATAATGCATGCATGCACTCTATATATACTAAACCATAAATTAAAACACGACTGGACATGTCTAGACCGAGTATACATATGGACTGAAGCCCAAAGACGCAACCTCTTAGACTCCACAATCTCTCGCTTTTCGTCAATTGGGACGAGAAATCAAGTTGGTTTAGCAAGAGTGATTTTCTTCACCGTCTTGAATAACATGGGTATGGTGGAAAGAATATTTTGGCGAAACGAAATGTACCACCAAAGCATATCCGTAAAGTTCTTCTTATCACTTTCACTATTCAGTTTGCACCTGTGTATGATATCAATAATATGCTCCAAACATGTAGTGGAGAACAAGTGTTTATGGTCGAGAGCGAACACAAATCTTTGACCTTTGCCTCTAGTGAACATAACGATGTTATACTTATAATCAATTTTTCCCATCTGCATTCTGTTCACATCACTAGTCTTCCCAGTCAGTTTGACAGTTGGCTTTTTCCTTAAAACACTTGCAATCTCTTGATCCATCTTTGCAACCTCCATGATGTAAGAGGCTAACATTCTCTTGATGTGAGTAATAATCGGCTCATACTGTTGCTGCTCAGTCAGCAAAATGTTGTTGAGAATGATCCAATTAAGTGGATTTAGATTCAGTAGATCAGCCAATGAGATCATATAGACCGAAGTGTCTGATCCTTGGGTCACTTTGAATTTGACATTTATAAATGAACCCGCAGGAGTCGGTTTCAACACCTTAACTGATGAATCCCTTGTATTCTCACGGTTAAAAGAGACGACTGGTTCAAGCCAATGAGTGCTAGGGGACTCAATCGCTTCCTTGATTAATTTCTCCAATGACCATAGTGGAAAGAGAGCTTGTCTACAAACCAAAGTGTCATGAGCATCTTTCTCTCTTTTCTCCATTTCTTCCTCAGTTTCCTCTTCTTCATAATCCTAACCCATAATGCCCTTCCCTTTTTCCTTCACACTAGAACCTGAAGCTTCATTACCCTGTGGTTTAGTGGTGACATTCATAATTGTAGATGATTGTTTGGGATGGTTTTGCAGATCTTCTCCCCCTTGTTGTGGAGTAACAATTTGCTCCGTAACACCTTCAATTCGGCTTAAAATTTCAAGAGCAGGAAGTAACGTCTTAGTTAAGTGATTTCGAATCGAGAGAGTTAGAACTAAATCATGGGCATTGACCAGATTGGAATATTTTAAAAAATATTCGTCAAGCAAACCAAAAATAAGGTGGTCTAATTTTAAAATTTTCGTGTTTAACGGTAGTCGTGAAAAACCCCGTTCGCGGTTGGTGTCAGGTGGACCCCCAACCAGGCCATAAACTCCACCCTATATAAGGGTTGAGTGGGTTTCATCCCAACCCTTTTTTACACCTTAGGAGTCTCTCTCTCTCTCTACTTTCTCTCTCTACAAATCGGGTTTGGTCAAAAATCGCCTCTCTCAAGCCCCAAACTAGTAAGTGATCTATCCTAACTTGTTGTCTAGCTCATCTATCTTACAATATCGTGTTTAAATTACCCAAAACCCTCAAGATCACGAGTTTACAGTCCAAGAACACTCTTGGACCGTAAACACTCATAGATGGGGTTTTGATGCCCAAAAACCCTTCCAAACCACTTATGGAGCTTAGTTATGACTTAGAGGCTTACATGAAAGGACTTAGAACACCAAAATCTAAACATATGGGGAGTAAACATGAGTTTACGGTCTAAGAACATTCTTGGACCGTAAACCCGTCTTCAAGGACCATAAACACCTTTTTGGGTGTTAAATTAACCCTCAAACACCTCCAAAAGCTTCCATGAGTGCCTAGAGCCTTGTAATCCTTCATGTGATGCACCAAAACATGCCCCAATGAGCAACACTTGATTTTACGGTTTGGGAAGGTCTCGCAAAACCGTAAACACCCCTTCTTAGACCATAAACACCCCCAAAGGGTGTTGAAATGCCCTTAACACTTTGTATGGCTTAGAATTGGACCTAGAATTTTGTGTACTTAACCTACAACCACCAAAACACATGATTCAAGGAAAAACATGAGTTTACGACCGTAAAATCATGTGTTTAAGGTAGTAAACTCACCAAGAACACATTCATAGACCGTAAACACCTTTCTAAGGCGTTTAAGTGCATGTAACACCTTCCTATGCTCATATAAGTGACTAGAACCTTGCCTACATAGCCTAGAACCACCAAATCACAAAAGAAATGGACTAACATGAGTTTACGACCATAAAATCATGTGTTTACGGCCGTAAACTCCTCAAGGAGTGGTCCAAGGACCGTAAACTCCCTATTGTGTCCATTTTGAGCCCCAATCACTTCCTTAGCCCTTGATTCGACTCTAGCATGATTCTATGAGTGAGATAAGACCTTTAAACATCCCATGACACCACTACCATGAGTTTACGCCCGTAAAATCTTGGGGGAAGTGGTATTGAAACCGTAAAACACACATAAGGGCCATCATTTGAAGAGTAAACTCCAATTTGAGTCCATACACACCTTCTATGCAACCCTTGGTACTTCTAGCACTTGTAGCAAAGTGTTTTTATGTAGTAAGACATATTTACTTGCTTAATTAGTTATTAAATGACTAATTAGATACTTAAATGTATCATTACATGTTAAATAGGATTCGCGTGTGTGGTCAAGTCCTCACTTGACACTTAGCATCCTATATCGTCCATTCATCCAAAACGCCAACATCAGGTGAGTTCATACCCATGAATTAACCTTTTAAATGTTTTTACATGCTTTTATGGGGGGGAATACAAGTTAAAACATGCTAGTTATCATATCAATCGTATGTGATTAATAACCCGCATGCACAAGGATTTATCACACTTTCAGCTGTTTTACCAAGTATAATACTATAGATGGTTTTCCAAAACGTCTTTACTTGTTTAAATCTTTCTCAAATTGCCTCTCGCACCGTATGTTTTACTTCAAAACCAATTACAACAGAGTTTTAAACAAAGGTTTTCTTTACTTATATTGTTTTTATCAAATTATATTCAAGACGTGTTTATGAACAGTTTTCAAAGCTTGTTTTACATAATATTATCAAGTCGTAAATTCTTATTTTTAATGGTTTTCCAAGGTTTTACCAAAGTTTTATTCTATGCTTCTATGCTTCTACTTCGTTAAATGCATGCCTGTACTTGTATAGTTATATAAATAATGTTTAAAAGACTTAGGAAGGCTAGTTCGCCCTATTTCCTTTTCCTCATTGGGATGTGGTCTGGTGGGTATCGGATATCCGTCCGAAGGTCGTTTAAAAATTAGTTATATATCATGTATACACGTATAGACATAAAGGTTTACATCGACCAGTTCATTTCCCTTGGGTAGCAAGGGCAGCCTTCTAGTCAACGTTCATAGATCAGAGACACTAGTAACTATTATAGGAATAGTTAGGAGGTTCTATTTACTCTTTCTAGTATGATAATTTCAAAGGATTCAGTTCATTCGTGAGTCTATATCATTATTCCAGTGCCTCTAACAGAATTCAGAATACGAGATACATCTTCAAGACACGGATCTCCCCGTCGTCAAGTTGGTAACCAGAGTCTCTTGGAGGGAGAGCGGGAATTGTGTGTATAGATCTATACGAGACTGACACTCCCACACCCTAACTGCTAGCTACAGTCCCCAGCCTACTAAGCCAAGGGGTGACAAATGTCACATTTATTCCGACGCTTGTGGGGCGTCAAGTACTCTAGTGTCAATTAGTATGGTTACGAGTATCTCCACGTTTACCTTATAATTCATGGCCTTAAGGTAACAAGAATCAAGACTGTACTTCGAGACAACCCACTTAGGATTAACGGATGTTTTAGACCTTGCTAGCTGTATCGTTCATTTGATACTGTCTGGGGTCTCTGTTTCTTTGTTTTAGACCTTGCTAGTTGTATCGTTCATTTGATACTGTCTGGGGTCTGTGTTTCTTTGTATTAGACCTTCCTAGTTGTATCGTTCATTTGATACTGTTTGGGGTCTGTGTTTCTTTGTTTTAGACCTTGCTAGTTGTATCGTTCATTTGATACTGTCTGGGGTCTGTGTTTCTTTGTTTTAGACATTGCTAGCCGTATCGTTCATTTGATACCGTCTGGGGTCTGTGTTTCCTTTTGTTAGTCTGAGCCAGGCGTACCATTCATTCGATACTTCCCTAGAGTCTATGATTTCTTTTGCCTTAGTCAGCGGTATTTTCTGCTGAGGCATATGTTATTTTCCCCTAGTATTTTTACTAGTGATATTCTCCTACTTTCTTTAAAGTCAAATACCGTATTTTGGTAATGATAGTATGTAAGGGAAAATTACTCTTTAAAACCTAACTCTGTCGAGTCTTGGTAGAAGACTGCTTTTATTTAGAAAATATAGGATTTTCTGGAAAGGACGCTAATACACCGTAGATTCTAAACTACTACTTTTCATAAAGTTATTTTGAATAAAAATGCTTACTTACAAAAATGACACTAAATACTTATGAACTCACCAGCATTTATAAAAAAAATGCTGATACTCGCTTTCAAAATAACTTGTATTCTTAGTTTAGCAATAGACAGGTACACCTGGGAGCTTTGGCGAAGTCCGTCTAGACCAAGCTGCCTCTACACTAGTTTTTGTATTACTTTAATGTCTCTATGAAATGTAACTTATGTAAAACTATTACTATTAATGAAATGGTTGTTGTACTTGATTACTATACTGCATATGTTGTGATACTTGACATGACGTCATCCACCTTAGAACATTTACGCCGTTCTGGTTTTGGGGTGTGACATTCATCATCGAACGAAACCTTCAAGCTAGTTCCCACAACCAGTTGAGAGACACTTATGAGATTGTGTTGCAATCCCTCTACATATGTTACATTCTGGATTGAGAATTCACCATTTATTATCATTCCGTAGCCTTTGATCGTGTCATACGAGTTATTCCCATATTTGACACATCCACCATCCTTAAGGGCCCGATACTCCCTTAGTTCTTCCTTCCTTCCTGTCATGTGACGTGAGTAGCCACTATCAATGTACCATTCGTCGTCGAACTGGTCGTCACTTATAACCTGCAAAAATTAAGCAGATTTAGGAACCCAAATTTTCTTGGGTCCTCGTGAGCCTTTTACAGGATAGGGAATTGCAACAGAAAGATCAACCATAGATGTTCTTTTTATTAAAGTGGTTTCATCTTTTCTTTTGATGGCAAAGACCTTGATTTTATTGTTTTCTTGTTTTGGTTTATTTGAATTAGACTGTTTATTTTTGTTTTGATTCTCATTTAAACTAGTCTTTAGATTCCTAGGGTTAGCCGATGTCTTCTTGGTATGAACTTTAGAGTGCGAGACTAGCTTTCCCTTTCCTTTGGTATCCTTGACTGGGTTCAGCTTTGGTTGTTGATGAGGAAGATGGAGTTTAGTACCGAAACTGGTCTTTCGGTTCTTGTGACTGCTTGATTCGACACCAAAACTCTTTCTTCGGTTTGTTTGACGGCAAGATTGACAATGAGTGCATGGACTTTTGTTTGTCTGAGGGTTTACTTTCGCCTGTGGATTCGATACCTTGTGAACGTGATTAGCGTTTTGAGAAATCCAAAACTGCTTTCTCTCTTTGAGATTTTTCTGGTACCTTCTGTTCCTTTGATGTGTTTACTCAACAAGTTGTTTTTGAGATTTGTGAATTTTTGCTTTAGGTTTCGGTTTATCCTCACGAGCTTCACTTGGAGATGATTCTCTTGATGCCTTTACCGGTTCGCCTTGAATTTCTTTAGTACCACTTGTACTTGGCTTGTCAAAGCTTGAAGGCTTGTTAAGAGGTTCAGCCACGTATCTACCCTTGACTCTCCATGAGGTTTGCTCCGACAGACCTACTATTTTGTCTGCATTGTCAATGGAAGATGACCAGAAAAAAGTATCACACCCATCAGCATTGTCTTCATCTACCAAAGAAGTTAGCTCAACTGTTTGCTTCTCGGTAACTCCAGTGTTGGCATATACTTGATTCGGTGTTGTTTGCACCTTCTTATATACCACTGCCTTTTCTTTAAGGACTTTGGACTTGTCTTTGGTCATATGAGCGAACTCAACTGAGTTTTCAGATATGATTTGTTTTGCCGGTTTGGGTTCGCTTTTGAGGAATTCAGAGTAGTCAACCTCATCCTCTACAGAAATTTCACTCATATCACTATCCTCATCAAATTCAGAAGAATTTTCCAGATTCATCTTATTTTATGAACTTAATTTGGTACTTAATGAGTCTAATTTGTGCATGGTTTCGGTCTTTATTTTCAATTTGTCATTTTCGCCCAATAAATTCCTAAGCATGTCCTTATGGTATTTGGACTTAATAAAGCACTCAATTTTGTCCAAACCAATCCTGTAAGCATCTGAAACCTAATATGATGATACAATGGATTCACAATTATAGCAATTAACATCGACTTCATCCTCCTTAAATTCAAGAAAGGGAAAAATCATTTTGTGAACCTTTTTGCCAATGTTACAATTCAAATGTAACTGAGTAATATTAGTGTAAAGACGTTTAGCAATTAAACAAAAAATGTTCCTTTGTTTTAAAAACTTCAAATTGTCACGTTGCAAATATATCAACTCATATCACGTTCTAACTAAGTCTAACTTCTTCTTCTCGATCCACATCCTTCGCTCCTCACTCTTGGATGTCACCCTACTAATTTGATCGGTTAGGTTAGCATTTGTGAGGCATGTTTGCATTAGACTTCCACTTAAACTAAAAAATTTGAATTTTAATTCGTTTAATTCCTTTTCATAGTTTGTTACAGGTATTTTAAGTGATTTGAGAATAAATTGTACCTTCTTGATCAACTGATCGCAGTCGTTGATCCTTTCGCTCACAGGTTTGGCAGCAAAACACTTATCTTCCTTTTGATTCGCCTCATCACACTCGCCTTCGGTTGTGTAACCCCTCATTTGTGATACTCCAGATGTCACCATCAAGCATCTCCTAGCAAACTCATCACTGTCTTCTTTCGCCACAAAAGCCCTGCCATGCGTGGGTTTACGTACCTCTTTATCTTCAGAGTCTATAGACCAGACCTCCACGCCGCCAAACTCATCATCAACAATGTTCTCCTGCACAAGCAAAGCATTCATAGAATTGTTAGAGGCTTTCTTCTTCTTTACCTCCCCCAGCTTGCACATATGGTATGCTTCATCATCTTCATCCTCCTTCTTCTCCGATAGCTTTCTTAACATGAAATCTTTAGAAAAGTGGTTTTTGCCATGGAAGAAGTTGCAATCGTATCCGGAGTCTCCTACCAATTTGCTCTCCTTTTTCTCTTCTTTTTCTGACGATTATTTTTGATTTCCTCTTTCGCTTTTTCCGAGCTGTAGCTTCCCTGCCAGTTTCGATTCTTGGCAACAGGGAACTTTTTGCGAGCAAACCGCTTCGGGTTGGAAACCATCATTGCATAATCTTCGCTTGTCAGATCACATTTTGACATTTCTGACTTTTCTTCATCTTCTGCCATATTCTTCGCCTAAGAGAGAAGGGCCAAGGATCCCATACTAGACACCACTTTCGCTTCCTTTGTCACAACACTTTCATGAGACTTGAGAATACCCACCATCTTTGCCAATGAATAGGTTTTAAATTGCTCGTGAGCCTTCACAGTTAATGCCACAGCCATCCATTCGGGTCTTAAACCATTCATAAATGTGACCTTCTATTCGATCAATTCTCTTCCAATACCGTGCTTGATCATCTTGCTCAAAAGATGTTTGAAATGATCGAACGCCTGAATAAGTTTTTCATCTGGATTTTTTTGGAAAGCACCGAACTCAGAGAGCAATAGAGTTTGAATAGAATGTTCTAGGTCCTCATTAGTGGAATACAGCTCTTTAAGTCTATCCTAGATTTCTTTTGTTGTGGTGGATGGGCTTACCAAACGAAAAGTATCAGACTGTAAAGCAAATCTGATCATTCTCATGGTTTTAACATTACACAACTTCTCTTTTTCTTCTTGAGGAATCTTCTCCACGTCAGTTAAGAGTTTGTTGTACTCCTTTTGAGTCTTAATGGTTCTATTTTTTCCAGAATGAACAAAAGGACCCAATGTTATTGCTTCCCAGATAAGATAACCATTGTCTTCAGAACCAACGACATAGTACTCAAAGTGATGTGTCCAAACTTCATAGTTCTGAGTGTATAGAATCGTGATTCTGGTTGTGGATCCAATGTTGTTGGATATATTGATCGGATTGGTTTGTGAATCATCGTGAGACATGATGACCTTTTTTGGATATCTGCAAGAATCAGACTTGTAAAGATTGAATTAGGGTTTTATCAAAAGCAAGAAACAACGTCAATGAAGAGATGATGGCTCCTACAAATTCAATAAAAGTGGAAACCCTAAAAATATTCTTCCAATAGAAGAGATGCGTATGTATTACACAGTCTCTTGCTCTGATACCAATTGATGAGAAAAATATTCTCTAAGATCGATAGATTCAATCAGATATCAATGAAGCGAAAACAAGTGATAGAAAACGATAAACACCAAGATGAATCAAACGAGTGTCGAATGATTAATATGCTCCACCTCAGAAGAATTCAATGAGAATTGCTATTGTAGAGGTAGGCTAGGGTTACAGTACACGATAAGTAAAATAATAAACAAGAAGTGTAATTAATATAATGCATGCATGCATTATATATATACTAAACCCTAAAACAAAACACGGCTGGACAGGCCCAGACCGAGTATACATATGGACCAAAGATCTAAGCCCAAAGACGCAACCTCTTAGACTCAACATCACTTAAACACGTGGCCAAAAACGTTCTTACTCGACAAGTCAGGGCATCCAACTCGTCGAGTAGACCTTTCAAATATTAAAATAAAGTTGTGAAGTCCATACCTGAGAGTCGGGGCGTTATAGTTAGAGAACATAATTGTGACCATAATTGTGTTTGATTAATTTTCTTTACCGTACATGATTATCTAGATATATCTTACATAACCTATTTATCATTAATAACTAATTATGTGTTTGCTAATGTAAGACCTTACGTAGTAGTTCATGAATTGGTAAAAATATTAGTAGATTTGACCAAATTGCTAATTACATATAAATTGGTAACCGGCTTTATTAATCCATAAATAAGAGCTAACCATAGGAAAAATATGGATTCAAAACTAAATGAAAGTGTTTTTAATATACTGATTACAACTGTTTTTGTTGAGTGTTTAAGTTTTCTGAACTTGCAAAATCATATAAAAAACCAATTTAAATTTTGTTTGATTTTAGATTAATTTTAAGTAATTAGGTTAGTATGCTAAATCTGTTCCCTATGTTCGACACCCAACTTACTTTACTATACTATATACTGACTAGGTACACTGCCTATAGGTGCATTAGTAGATAAGTAGTTAGGTTATAAATTCAAAACTAGATAGCCATGGGGATATTTGGCGGGGGTTTGTTGCAATATCCCCTACTTTTTGGCTCGATATTTGGCGGAATATGCGGTGAGTTCCCAACCCGGGAACCCAATTTGTGGTGCCCACTTTGTCACCCGACTAGCCCGATCCTATGGTGTGATTATCCCTAAAACTACAAGGACACTAAATTGTAAAGTAGAGAATGAGTTCTCTTTGGGCTACCTTGAGACAATGAGGGTGGTGACCAATTATGGGTCACATTGGGGCATAGTAAACAGTGATGATGAGGATGTTGAACACCAACCCAAGCAACCCAAACATCAACCAGGGCCTCAAAGAAGGAACGTGAGAGCCCGATGAGATGTAGGGAGAGAAGAAAACCCCCTCAACAATATGAGGGTGGAGTACCCACCGACCCGTTCCAAAGTTGGGTGGGTACATACTTGGATAACCTTCGCGGGGGTGTGACTTACAATACCCAACTTCTCGAGGGTTTGTATTCACACATGAATGTGGTGAGACCACCCACGGTGCCGCCCCATTGCACTTATATTCTGACATGGGAGGAGCTATGGATGTCGCGAGGAGACGGGGTCGGGACGGGTGGAGAAAATATTGACGAAGAAGATGATTAAATTACCGTTTTTTATCATTTAGTTTATTTAGTTTTATTTTTATCCAGCTTTATTTTTATATTGTTTTGGTTTGTTTGAGATTGTAAGACGTTTATATTGGTTATGTTCTTGTTTACTTCTTTGGTTATTATTTTCAGATTTGCTAGGAATCGCAGGAAAGGGATGTCAAGATATGAATGGAAACACGTTTAGCCGAGAGTCTAGAGTTGAGAATCGAGACCCACAATTAAAAATAAGTGTGGGGTGAGTCAAGAGAGAAGATAGAGTTAGAGAGAAGAGTCATAAAAATAGAGTTTAAGGAGGGTCTTAATCCATTAAGACAAATGTGTTGAAGACTTGAAGTGCATACATTAAAAGAAGAATTGGAGGAATTTAGTTTTCTGTCCGCCCAGTTCTCACGACGTGAGCCCTTACTAATCACGTTGTGAGCTCATTACTGAGGGTTTCCAAATTGTGCGTATTTGCGACCTCACTTCGTGAACTTTACTACATCACGTCATGAGTCTTCAATTTTCATGAAATTGAAGACTTTTCATTCATATTTATTATACGGGTCACCACCATCCTTCTTGGAATTATTATGAAGATAATTATGGCTAAATTTCTCAACCATGCAATATGGTGTATGCTATCCCACATTGTTCTTTACGCTTTGGAGATTTTGCTGCACCATAATTGTTGAAGATTGAAGTTTTGATTCCATATTTTGTTGGCATAATTCCATATCTCACGTGTTGAAGATCCAAGTTCCAAATTAGAAGAAGTTTGTATTCAAGATGCACAACTTATCCACTCATTTGGAGTTCGATCACACCACTACTATCCCTGGGAGTCTGTTCATTTTTCTCCCTTTTATTGTTTTTAAATTATTTTATGCATACAATGATGGCATTATATGTAATAAGTGTGGGGTAGGGGGTAGAAACAGTAAATTGCTAGAAAATTTAGAAAATTTAAAAGTTTCAGAAATAGATTTGGAATAATAATCTAAAATTTAATTCTAGTAATAATAGTTTAAACTTAAGTTGCTAGTGTTGTGTGGGATGATCCGATGAGAGCTCAAATGATTAATTGAGCCAACATATGTTACAGTATATTTGTGGCTTCCCATTTCTAGTGAAAATCCATGAGTTATGAAAAGGTAATCTAGTAGTTTATATGCCATAATATGTTTTGCAGCCTAAACCTGAAATCTATCCAGGAAAGCTTATGTAGTCATTGCACATAGACTAATACCTTTAGCCAATAAAGGTTGAAGTTAAGCATGTAGGTTTGGAGAGAAAAAAGAGAGTTATACATATAAAAAACAGAGAAAATACCGAAAAGCGAAAAGTTGAAGAATTTTGGAGCTATAAAGTATGAAGATCAAAAGATCAAAATTCCAAAGAATCAAAAGTTGAAGATACCAAAAATCAAAAAAATGGTGAATTCAAAGAAATCAAATATCAAAGAAGTGAAGAATTCCAAGAGCTCCATTGTGATATCTAAAGTTGTAATTTCTATATTATGTATGCTTGGGTAGCTTAACAAAAAATACCTTGAGGTTAAGAAAGATTTCTGATGATTGATTCGGAGGGTTACATAAATGAGTATCATATAAGCTAAGGGGTGAAGTTTAATAAGGAATGTGAGTATTTAGGATTGGGAAGTTATTACAAGAATTAAACACAAATATGCACATTGAGGTCTTGGTATAATGGCTGAGTTCAAAATGGATTGTTCTATGTGATGCTAGTGATAAAGGTTGATCATGTTAATATAACCAATAACAACAATGCATTTAATAATATCAATGAATTATTATAGTAAAAATTTAACATATTGTGCTTAATATCTTAAGATAAATAAATGATAAATCATATACAATTTTTTTAAAAAAAAATTGGTTCATTTTATTTGTAAGCAATATGAACAAAATCCAAAAGGTAAACTTTAAAAAATGAAAAATAATAGAAACTTGGATATATATATATATATATATATATATATATATATATATATATATATACATGATATTGTCATATTTATACATAATTTTAGGTAATATTTAATTACATTTTAATTAACATTTTTGGTTATTTGCATAGATAAATGGTAGTTATAAGGTTAAATTATATTTTGCAGCCAAAAGAAAACATTTTGAAGAAAAGGGACTGAAAGCGTTAAAGATGGGAACTTTGAAGGATTAAGGCTTAAAAGATGAAAAAATCCAGCAAAAACGCGTATTCACGACGTGAGGAGTTATAGCTCACGACGTGAGTGTGGACTTTCTAGAAGATAGACATCGCGAAGCAAGAATCTGTGTTGGTTACGGATTATTATTGGACTCATGACGTGAGACACTTATCCTCACGACATGAGTCGGGAAAAATCCAAAACTATATAAATCCTTAATCCCTATGACTTTGAGGAGGTTGGCTGACTTAGAGAGTTTCCAGAAGTCGGAAATCAGAGTTTTTGAAGGCTAGGGAATTGGTTTGGACACCAAGGAAGAAGAAGTTCATAATTCGATTTTTACTTTGGGACTTTAAATATGTTTTTGATTGTAACTTGTTTGTGTTCATTTGTTAGAATGAGTAGCTAAATCTAGGTGCTTCTGTTAGCTAGATGAATCTGGAACTCATAGTTTAATTAAATAGATTTAGACTTTTCTTGTTGGTTAATGTCTTGTGTTTTATTGATTATACCTATTATGCTTAATTTCATAACTAGATTGCTTAAACTTCTTATTATGTGTAGTTAGTGACCATTAATATGCTTGAATTTGAATACCTAGTAATTTAGTGAACATTAGATTATTAGAGCTAAGATCAAACCAATCTTAGTTATGTAATTGAAGTATTGAATTTAGTTTTGCTAGAGAACTCATATTATGAACATAATTGTGTTTGTCAACTCAATCTTACATAGCTCCAATTCTATTTAATAAATTGATTATGTGCTAAATTATGTGTGACCATACATAGCTCTACATGAATTAATTGAATATTAGTAAATTTGGAATTGAATTGCTAATAATATCTTAATTGGTAACCAACATGAATTGTCATAATTAATATATAAACCATTGAGGTAAAGTGGATTCAAACTAACAGAAGTGTTTTATTAATTTGATAGTTGTTGATAAATTAAGTTCATCTAAACTTGCAAAATTAGATAAAACCATTACTTTGCTAAAAATTTAGGTTAACTTAATAGTAGTTAGATTAATTAATTAAAACCGTTCCCTATGTTTGACCCCGACTTACTTAGACTACATTACAATCCGACTAGGTACACTGCCTAGGTGCAATTTAGTTAGTCAAGTTAGTTAGGTTATAAATTTAAAATTAGGTGTAGTTATTTGCATGTATCAACACACACATAAATATTAATCATATTATGTATCCTACAAATAATTGAGATTATTGGTTGGATTATTTTTCTATTAAATGTAACTTTTAAGAAAATGAATATATAGTGGTTGTCGAGTTGATCTTGTTTATATGATTTCCATCTTCCAAATTTACATCTTTCTCTTTTTCTTTCAATATGAATACATTCACCACCTAACCATAAGTTAAAAAAAAAACTTTTCATTTGTAGTGATTAATTATTTTAAAGTATCATAACTACACATAATTAATCATACATATACATACATTACAAAACTCTTGAGTTGTAGTGAGTAAATTAAATTATATATCTATTATAATATATATATATATATATATATATATATATATATATATATATATATATTAAAAAAGTCTCAAAGTTAGGAATAGTGAAGTTCCTAAAGTTTTTGGCAAAAATGGTCCTCTATTTATTATACATATATATATTAAAATTGTCTACCCTTAGCTACAGTAAAGTGGCTAAGGGATTGACAGAAATGGTCCCCTGTCTATGTGTGGTTTTGCAGTTATGTCTGTTTTGATAATTTTTTGGTGTTTGGTCAGTTTATGCGATTTTGTAATTTCTTTCTTTACACGTGTTCTTTTCACGCCGTGTCATCGTTTTTTCAGCCAATCGTCTTTTGATTTATGTTGTCGTATTACCGAACTTCTTCTTCTATCTTTGTTTCCATCTTTCTTCGTCATCCATTTGTTTCTTTCGCTTTCTTCTTCTATTCGCAGGTGATATTCTTCCCATATGTTTCATTTTTTTCTCTTTGGATTTTTCGTTTTGTTTCATTTTCGTTTAGGTTTCCCCTACTTACATTCCGGCCTCCACCGCTTCTCGCTTCTTCCTGACCACCGATTAAGGTTAAGGTTATTTTCTGTTCCACCGTCATTTTCAACACCAGTGAGTTAAAAAACACTTAACTTATGCTTTTTTATTTGAATTAATTAATATCAATTTTTATACATATATATTAAAATTGTCTACCCTTAGCTACAGTAAAGTGGCTAAGGGATTGACAGAAATGGTCCCCTGTCTATGTGTGGTTTTGCAGTTATGTCACTTTTGATAATTTTTTGGTGTTTGGTCAGTTTATGCGATTTTGTAATTTCTTTCTTTACATGTGTTCTTTTCACGCCGTGTCACCGTTTTTTCAGCCAATCGCCTTTTGATTTTTGTTGTCGTATTACCGAACTTCTTCTTTTATCTTTGTTTCCATCTTTCTTCGTCTTCCATTTGTTTCTTTCGCTTTCTTCTTCTATTCGCAGGTGATATTCTTCCGATATGTTTCATTTTTTTCTCTTTGGATTTTTTGTTTTGTTTCGTTGTCGTTTATGTTTCCCCTGCTTACGTTCCGGCCTCCACCGCTTCTCGCTTCTTCCTGACCACCGATTAAGGTTAAGGTTGTTTTCTGTTCCACCGTCATCTTCAACACCGGTGAGTTAAACAACACTTAACTTATGCTTTTATTTGAAGTAATTAATATCAATTTATGATTATGCTATCATTTTAAGGCACCATAAATAAAAGGGCTACATTTTCCCCACACGGTTCTAACAAATTCCAGAAAGTAATTGTGTATCTGGGTGTGTGTGTGTGCATTTTTTTCCATTGAGAAGGACAACATCAACATGATGATTTCACGATTTGGTTCTTTTCTTCTCTGAAGATGAAATTGGTTGTTGATGGATAAGGGAAATTGGGAGACATTGGCAGACGGTGCTCAGTTGCGTTCCTCATGTCAACGTATGTGGGTTGATTGCTCAATGTTGATTAGAGTTTGAGAGCGACGTAAGTTCAAAACGAGATGTTCATAAATTAAGGGTTTTTTTATGGGTTTGCAAATGAAATTTGAGTAAATAGAAAACCCATAAACATCAATCATATTTAATTCATACACTTAATCCAAAGAACATCCTTTTGATCATCTTTTCTCTGCAGTGCTATTGTTTATTTTATGTGAAAATTTTCAATGTTTCGCCCTTCTTCATGTTCCTTATGCAGGTTACCGGACAAATTTCCTACAGGAACTCGAGTGTTTATTGTAGATCCTATGCTAGCAATAGGTAAATCATGTTACTAAATAAATGTCTTAAATACCCTCTAATAATGAAAACCTACAAAATTTTCTCTTTTTAAATTAATTTTGTTTTGCATCTAAATAATCTTCAGGTGGCACAATTATGGCAGCCATTGATCTGATTAAGGACCGTGGAGTTGATAACCAGCATATCAAAGTGGTAAAATATTTAGTATTGTAGAAAATCAGTTATTAAATAACTTCCCCCTTCCAAAATAAAAACCAATATTCAGTTTATTAATATCAAGATTCCTTAAATTTATCATATTTAGGTATCTGCTGTGACTTGCCCTCCAGCACTCCAAAAGCTAAGTGAGAAGTATCCTGTGTATAATATTACTAAAACCTTTGACACTTGATAAAGGGTATATCTGTCTTTTCTGCTTTACTTGTATTGTAATTCCTCAGGCTTCATGTATATGCTGGGATCATCGATGCAACTTTTATTGACAAAGGGCAAGTTAGTAAATTCAAGAATTATATAATCTTGTGTTATCAACTTATCTAAAGATTGTGTTTGAATGGTGAATTTCAAGATGATTATCCAGGGACTTGGAGATGCAGGAGACCAAAGTTATGCTACATAAATGAAACCAAATGAGGGCATTTATGGTACACTGTAACTTTTTTAAGTTGTGTTGGGTAGTTTTTTAGTTATAAATTTTGCTGAATAAGTTAAGACATTCATGTCTTTCAGTCTGATTGTTGTTGTTATTATTATGACAATGTGACTTATTTATGCTAAGGTTTCTTTCAGCACCTTTTTCTTGATTTGCTTTATCATAGCATGTGTATGTGCATGTCTTATCTTTTTCTGTTTTTCATTTAGGATTGCAACCAAGTGAACCAACTTATATTTCTTTAACCTTTCACTTGCATTTTTTTAAAAAAAAACATGGTAATAGTTGGTCTCAAACCCACACCTAATTTAACTTTTTGTTTGGACGTTTCTAGAATAAATTATTTTCTTTGACATTTTGTAGTTAGGCTTACCCAGTCTGCTCCTAATGCTAAAATTGTATTCCTTAATCAGAAGAAGAAGCGTAGTGTGAAGGGTATGACATCTGGAGGATTTTCCCATGAAACTACCATGTTCAGTAATGGAGCTGAAGTTTTGCACACCAGCTATTCGATGAAATGATTATGTTAGTTTTTCCATTTCCTTATCATTGTTACATATGTAATTTATGATTTGCTCTGAAAGAGTTATCTGAAAGATTGGTGTTCTTCCATCAGCTGCACATTATACAAAAAATATTCTTCTTATCTTTATATATTTTCATGTGTGTAGAACTCATCCAAATTGTTGTTAGTGTAGTGCAATCCTATAAATAATATATAATTCCACAAGTTTGTACCCTTTGATTAGGTAAACTGAAAAGAGTTAAGAATTTTATAAAATTTACCCTTCTGGCCTTTATGTTCTAACTAGAAGGTAAAAAATTGGTGTTTTTCCATCACCTGCACATGATACATTATTTTTAGGAAACCTTGATAAATGTTTGTTTTAACTTTTAATAACCTCTTTATTACAATGTCAGTCTTTTAGTTCCATTCATCTTAGTTATTTTCTTCATTTATGGTGGAGTGATGATGATTTTAATAAAGTTGTACGCCAGTTAAACTTATAAATATGGTTTTTTTGTTTTTCATTATGTATCAGCTATATATAAACTTTTTTTTACGGTGTATAGGTTTTTTTGCAGTACGTGCGTTTTTTACGGCTAGGTCAAAGCAACATTTTGTTCTTGGTGGTACTTTATATCCATCTGTTCAATGGGCTGAAGAGGATCCTGAAGTTGATCTGGATTAGCTTGCTAAGGTGTTCATTGATCTCCCTTATTTATAATTCATGATTATTCTGAATCATCTGTTGTTAATGTGGTAATCTGTTTAATTTGTTTTAGAAATCATGGTCTAATTGATTAGAAATGTTTTGATTTATATTTCAATTAGAAAAATCCATTACCCTCATTTCATTTTATAGTCTCTCCAACGAAACTCCAGGGAAACTTGAGGTCCGTGTCAAATTTTCTTCCAACTTTTTACGAGGCTCCACATTTTTTAGCTAATTTTTGCTTATTTTTGTAGCTTATACTATGAATAATTAAAAAAAATGATAATATTTTGAATTTTCAGGGGAAGATTGTTGCGATCTTGGTATGTTGGATTCTTGGATTTGGATCTTTGGTCACATGGAATAGTATGTTAACCATAAGATAATGCTACTATGCGCTATTTCAAGTAAGTAAAAAAAGGTTTCATAATCTTTTCAAATTGCTTAATTTTTATGGTCAAACGAAAAAAATGTTAATACTTTTTTTATATAATATTATTTTGTGTTATTTTTGTTCTTATTTCATAGGACTATCATCCATCACGGGCGGTTCCTGGATTATTGGAACCGGAAACAGAACCGGTTACATCGCTTTATGATATTTTGGAAGCACTCTTATGGTCTAAAAGTTCAGTTATATGATATGCTTTTTATATGATACTATTATGTATTATGTTGTTTGACTTCCACTTGGATGCAAAAATACTTATTAGCCTAAACGTTTTTAATATATTATCATCATGAACTTTCATGTAAAGTTATTAAAAATTAACAATAGCAAAAATCAAATTCTGATTTTGATTATTTTCTCCTCTTCTATCTTTTCTCTAATACACCATTTTGATGTAATTTCTGACTTTTCCTTTCTCATTCAATTATTTGAATTCGTTCATGTATTTTGTTAAATTTTCCTCTTTAATGTGTTAACTTTTTTATGTAATGTAATTAAATATTAATCGAGTAATTGTTTTCATGTTGTACATTCACTACTTTGCCAAACATGTTGATTTAAGAGACCATCAATCTTGGATTTAAGACTGGAATATATGTCAAGATTTAGAGAAATTCTCGGAACAACATCCATGATTAGTGACCTCTACATATTTATATGCCTTCAACATGTTCGTGGCAATGAGAATCTTTCGATTCTTATTTCTTTCTCAACAAAAAGCTCTATTGAAAATCTTATCCAATTATGCCATTATACTACAACACTTTGATTTTTTTTCTTATTAATGCATTGTCCTGTGAGAATCTTATCCAATTATTTCATTGTACTTTTGAATTTTTCTTATCACAAAGATTTATGCGTTTGTAAATGGGTGGCTCACAGAGATTGGCAACGTACTTTACTTTGGCTACCAATTCAGGTAATGTACTTTAATTTTAATCGAAAGCAACACTTTCCATCCCCCTGCAACGCGGGGGGAAACTTTCTAGTTATAATTATATAGATCTCCAAGTTAAGCTCTACACCTCAAGTTTCCAATCAGCAGCACTTCAGCCCTCTTACAATCCAAGCTGTCCAACTTTAGTCAACTCTAGATTCCCAAGCTACAATCAACCTTTCAACTTCTAACTTGTACAAACTCTACCCTTCACAACAACAAAAATTCAATCACATACAAAATTCTTACACAATTAACACTTTAGATAGAAAATTAACTAAATGATTTTCAATACATTCTCTCCATTTAAATTCAGATAAAAAGAAGTAATAACTTCTCACTTAAATATTTATGTTAAATCCCATTTAGCATTTTTGTAAAAATACATGCAATTGCTCCCATAATAATGTCTTTACAATTTTTACCATCTGACGCATTTTTTTCTTTATATATATACTAAAAAAGTTCAAAGTTAGTAATAATTTTGTGTGGTTTTTTGTCAATTTTGCCCCTCATTGTTTAGTCATTTTGACACTTTTGGTCATTGCAATTAAAATTTTTATATTTTTTAGGAACCTTTTAATATTCAAAGTTTGAACACAAAACTTTATGGAATTGACAACTTTGGTCCCTTTTCTAAAAACTTGCTAATTCTAACCTCGTTAATTCTTTAGCCATTTTGACACTTTTGATCCTTATAGTCAAAACTTTTATATTTTTTTATAAAAAACACAAAAAATGGCCTGGGGCAAAGCCCGGGTTTTTCCGCTAAAAGAGTCAACGACGAGTTAGGAACAGTAAAACTCACATTTTTTTTACTGTTTTTATCATTGCACTTTTTGTGTCTGTCATTTTCTTCTTTTGGTATATATATTTTTTTCTATATTGGTCATTATATTTAAACTTTTTTGTTTTTTTTTCTGCCCTCTATCTATCTGTCTCCGACTATTTATCTATATGAAAATAATCCAATGTCAACTAAAACAGTCAACAACAACATCTATTAATCTATAAACAAAAACTACATTCAAATCAGACGCACACGGCCCATGTAGAGCATGAGCAACATATCTAGTTTTCATTAATGTTATATGTAAATATTAACATGTTTGTATAACAAATCATAATAGTTTGGGTAAAAAAACAAAAACAAAACAAAACATAAAATAGTGTTTTATACAAATGATGCAAAAAAAGATTTTAAAAAAGGTTATTTAAATACCTAAAAAAATGTTCATGTCAATAAAAGGGCTAGTTAAATATCCAAAATAACATTTAATACTCATGTCAATATCTTAATATTCCACAACTTATTTATTTTACGTTAGAAAATGGTAGAAGTCAGGATTAAACGCTATAATAAAAAAAGATACATATCAAATAGCAAGTTATTAATTTTCAACAATGCACAAATGTTAAAGTATATTCATAATAATATAAATCGATTCATGATACAAACGTCTCTAACTTTAAAATCTAAATCTTTTCGGTACTATTATAACATTATAATATAATTAACCAATTACTTTATCAATTGAGAAACGATACTCTTAGATTTGATGAATGATCTAACATCATGAAATATACATCAGCGTTGATTGTTGGTTACTCCAATATTTTTCATTCCTACAATTGAACACAACACAAAAATAACACCATCTAATTATAATATTTGTAACTGATAAATATCATACAAAATAAAATTAGAGGATTAAAAAAATATATAAAAAAAACCCTTAGGCACTAGGCCATATGATTCCATTTGCTCTGAACTTTGATATATTTGCTTTAAACCAATCAAATGGGTTGAGCCATTGAATCTTTGATATAACCAAAGAATATTGTATCACCCATGATATATTTTATCATGAAATATACATCAATGTTAATTGTTGGTTAGTTAAATATCTTTCACTCCTAAAATCGAACACAACAAAACAATTATAATATCTAATTATAATATTTGTAACATATAAATATCATGTAAAATGAAACTCTAGAATTAAAAATATAGAAAAAAAAACCTTGAGGGACTGGGCCATATCATTTCATTTGCTTTGAAACTTTCATATCTTTGTTTTAAACCAATCAGATGGGTTGAGCTATTGAATATTTGATATAACCAAAGAAGATCGTATAACTCATGACATATTTTACCGGTGAACCTTTCTTCTAGACATATGATAACTACAACATTATTCTGTATTTGTATGTATTGCATATAAGAGAAATAGAAAGAAAAGATACGCAAATATGAGTAATCATGCATGTGAAATAATATTCTTATATAGGTTAAATATAATTATTCAATCAATTAATTAGAGTAAGTTGAAGAGGTACGTGTTTCAAATGAATATGGTGCAAGAATGAGACATGTCTTAAACCATATTGATTTGAATGACCTCCTTTATAAGAGACTAGGCGATTTTCGCGTGTTGCGCAGTTATAATTAAAATACTGATATATATATATATATATATATATATATATATATATATATATATATATATATATATATATATATATTCTTGTTTGTAACTTTAAATTAATAATTCTTAAACTGTTTTACTATAAAACATTCTAAGTATTTTAAATAAATCATAAGCATTATTGAAGAGTTAAAAACTAACTTGAAGATCGATTAGATCTTTATAACAGGTAAAATAATAAATACGAAAACAGTGAATAACACAAGAATGGATCAAAGTGTGTCGAATGATTGATCAACAATCCTCAGCAGAGCTCGATAAAGAACTTCCGCTGTAGAGGATTTAGGGTTACAGGAACGATAAAGAAAATAATGCTCTGATCTATCGTGATAATCATCTTCTCTCGTCTTGCTAATATGCATGCAAGCATATCAATATATACTAAACCCTATCAAGCTCTCGGTTGGACAGGCCCAAACCGGAGTTTACAAAACTGGACTAATAAACGAGCCCAATGGACACAAATCATCAAACCGCTACCCAACAATCTCCCCCTTTGCGTCAAATTGGAGCGAGATTACTTCGTCTTCTTGCTTGGGCCAGCAGCGGGAACCTTCTTCTTGACAGTATCAAACAGACGTGAGATAAGCGCAAGGATCGTCTGTCTGAACCGAATGTACCATTGTATCATGTCGTCAAAATACTTGATATCATCCGCTGTGTTTTCCTTGCATCTGTGAATGATCCCCAACACATGCTCTAGGCAAGCAGTGGTGTACAAATGTTTATCAGCTAAGGCAAAAAGACATTTCTGTCCTTCATTCCTAGTGAACATGACTGAGTTTCGCCTCGGGTCAATTTTGCCCATCTTCATTTGGTTTAGATCACTGGCCGAGCCAACAAGAGATATCTTTGGTTTCTTCTTGAAGACGTTTGCAATCTCCTGATCCATCAGTGCAACCTCCATGATGTAGCACACCAGCATCCTCTTGAGATGGTCGATGATCGGACCATATTCAGCTTCGTTGGTCAGAAGGATGTTGTGCAGGATGATCCAATCATGGGGATTGAGGTTCGGTAGATCTGCTAAAGAAATGGCATGTTCGGTTTTGGCAGATCCCCTAAGCACCTTGAACCAAACGTTAATGAACTTCCCTTCAGTGTACGGTTTCAAGACCCGAACGTTGATAATCTTCTGAGCGCTCCAGGTTTGATATTGAGGTTGAGCAGCCTTCAGATAGAATTCAATCAATTCACGATCAACCTGTGGATGAGGATGAGGGAACTCAGCAACGTTGGAGAAGGCGTGAAAGATGAACGCCTTTCGGGTCAGTGGCATGTCGAACTGAGAGTCGACAGAATTGAAACAGTCAAATGAGATAACTGGTTCCAGCCACAAGATGCTCGGAGTGTCGATTGCCTCCTTTATCATCCTCTCGAGAGTCCAAGCAGGAAAAAGAGTTTTCCTACTCTCGAGAAGGTCGTGGGATTCTTTCTGTTTGCGTTCAGCTTCTTCAGCTTCTTTTGCCACACGAGCACTATCATCTGCATCATTGCGTCGACTTTTGCGTTTTAACAAGTCGGCAATGGTTTCTTGGTCATCTTCCTCTTCATCCTCAGCAATCTTCTTGCCTTTGTCTTTCACACCCGAACCGGAGGCTTGGCCTATAGGAGGAGGTTCGGTTGTGTGAGTTGCCTTTGAGGAATGAGGTGGTGGAGATACAGACTCCTTTTCTCCCCTTGTTTCGGAATGGACACAAAATCGGGTAACCCTTTAATTTTGCTTAACAGGTCTAGGGCAGGAGCGAGCTTCTCTGTAAGGGTACGCCTCACAGAATGATTAAGTATAGGATCATGGGCTTCGGGATGTTGGATATGGCTGAGTGGACATCCGAAACACACGTCTTAATGACCTCCCGTTCGGACCGAAGAGTGTCAATTTGTTGTTGAGAATGGGAGAGTTGAGTACTCTTGACCTTCAGGGCAGTGGTCTTCCTTGCCAAAACATCCATCAACGAGTTCTCTGCAGCCAAATCTTCTTGGAGCTTTAAGAGACGTTCGTCAATAGAAGCACGGAAGGCTGAGTTGTCGTCTGTGAGCGATTGACGAAGTGAAGCAAAGGACTTCAACTCAGTAGAGACAAACGTGGCCAAGTGTTGAACAATTGGTTCCAACGTAGTCTTGGTGGCATTAGCACTCTCCTGTAAAGACTTTAACAGGGCAGAGGCATCAGAAAATAGTTTATTGACTTTTTCGGTCGCAGCCTGACAGGCTTTCGTTGAGGCATCGATGGCGGTGGTTGCAGAAGCGACAGAGTCTTGCTGAGCCCTTGAGACATAGAGGAAGAGGCAATGAGTAAGTCGACCTTGTCATGGAGCTCCTTAAGATGTTTCTTTGTGACCGGAGCGTCATCATCATCATCGCTTTGGACTTGAAACGGACTGTAGTAGACCGAATCAAACGTCATGTTTTCCCCGCCAAGGAAAGTGTCATCTCCGTCAGAGGCATGACCGGGAGATGGTGGTGGTGGTGAAGCTGGTGGTACAGTTGTATGAGTAGGTTCGGGTTGGGTTGGTTCGGGTGTAGGTGTAGGGGTAGGTTTGGGTGCTTTTTGGGTTTCGGTTGTGTTTATGGTTTTGGGTGCTGGTGGAGGTTCGGTTGCATCAGTATGAACCCCCATATCAGATACGTTGGCTCTAACATTTGCGGTGGTTGTTGTAGTGGCGTCGGTGAATATTGGTGGTGGCATTGGGATTGAAGCGTGTGGAATGTGGGTAAAGGGGTTTATGGTGGGAATGGAAGTAGGAATAGTTTTAAGAGGAGAGGGAATTGGAGAAGGAGGGATTTGCATTTCAGGGGTAGGTGATCTGGGTGGTGTGTTGCCTCGTGGAGAGCCGTCAGAATCCGAACCCTCACCCTCTGACTCACTGGATGACGAAGCGATTACCAGCTTTCTCATGGGTTGAGTTTTTCGCCTCTTTTGCTGCGGAGATTGAGCAGCTTTTGTGGGTTTCCTCTTCTTAGGAGAAGGGCCTTTAGCCCCTTTTGCCACCTGTTTACCTTTGTCAGCCTTTTTGCCTCTTGGAGCAGGCTTGTCGGCTTCATGGATCGATTTCAACATCTCCGGTGTGAGATCCCTCGGACCAGAACGCTTGAATTCTTTGTAGGTTCTGATAATCCGACTGTCAGCTGGAACGCCAACATACATAGATTCCGGAATGGAACCATTGAAGGGAAATTTGGAAGCATCTAAGACGATGATCTTCGTGGTATGAAATGTACCAATAGAAGACATCGGTGCACCGGCGACAGTGGGGACGTTGTACTTGTCCATTACCCACTTCGTAACCAAGGTCCAAAACCTAGCATAAGACACCTCTGAATGCCGTGAAGAAGAGGAGAGACTCTGGATGAGTTGTTGCCAAAGAACAAACCCATAATCGACATTGATGCCATTGTAGACACCATATAAGATGGACAGAAACAGTCTACTGGAGCCCTCAGAGCCAGAACTCCTTTCAAAAAGGCCTTTGAATAACATAGTGAACATTCCGTTCCATTGTGGCGGCAAGCACGACTTCTTGAATTTTGCAACTGAAGTAAGCACCTCCGTATAACCCATGTTGTAGAACATATTAAACAGGTGCCCCATTGGAATCGTCTCTGGATTAACCCTCGTAGGGTCAGCTTCAAACCCTAACAGGGAGCAAAATCGTTGCTTGGAGATCGACGCTTTGTGATGAGAAATTTCAAAGAAGATCCTGTCAACCACTTCGTCGTAATGAGTAGTTGCATAGATTTGCGACAGGAACTCCATTGGAACAGATTCCACCCTTGAAAGTGCAGGAGCAATTGGCGAGAACTTCAAACACTCGATGATGGGGAACATGTAGGAATCATAAGCATGAGGGGTTAGATCGATAATGAGGCATTGTTGAGGGCGAATGGGAAGAATGTGGGATGTGGCGTGAACAGAAGACGAATCTGACATTGTTGAAGAGAGTGAAGAAGATGATGAACAGTTAGGGTTCAGGGATTTCTTGCGCTCTAGGAATTTTACTTGCAGTAAAGAGGTAAATGGTAGAGGATGGCGCCTTTTATACTGGGATTTAAGGAGAGAGAAAGATTTTCCCAAATCTTCTATCGAAATACGAAGAGTTTTCCGGAGTTTGACTGATGCGTGACAGTTAGGGTAACCGATGATCATGCATGAGAGAGAGTGTCAGATCCCTAAGAACACGCTTCCCATCAAGCGTCGTTTGAAGATAAACCGTTTCAGATTCACACGCGCCCTTTCTGTGCCATTTAGAGAAGAACCGTTTCAAATTCACACACGCGTCTGCGACATCATTTGGAGATTAGACGTTTCAAATTCGCACGCGTTCCCTTTTTACGCCGTTTGAAATCAAATCAATTAGACTCCCGCCTGAGTCAGCAACTTTTCATCTTATCCCTTTAAAGTGCAACGGTATCTTTTGAACAAAACTCCCACGTGGATGAAAATTGACCACAGCTTATAATTAACCACCAATCCAATGAAAAAGCCTATAATTATTAGAACCAGAATTTTGGAAAATCAAAGATTTTCGTGCTAAGGGTGTAAAAGAAAAGAAATAAAGCAATCCTTTTTAGGAAAAATTGTGATGTCAATAAAAGACATGAAACAAATGATCCCGGGCACGAATCTCTTCCTTCAAAGTCAAGAAAGTCCTTAAAGTGTTAGTGTGGTTTCCCGTTGAATAACGATCAAACACTTATTGAGAAGTGTTGAAAGGCATCTTTTAATTAAGCTTTTTAGGGTGGCTTTTGCTTTGATTCAACAGTCCTAATCTTGAAATAAGATAGAAAGTGAACAAAGTACCTGTGAGACCGATGTAGTCTGTTGAACAAGTAGTTTTGAAATAATTTTAAAGTGGTTGGGAAATATAAAATCTCAACAAAAAAATAAAAACTGGATCCCAAGGGAAGAAATGTTATGGTTTTTAACAATTTCATAGGAATCACACAAAAGAAAAAATTTGAGACTTCATGAAGATACGTCCGTCAATGCATTAGTGAAAACTAGAGCAATATAATTGTTCACCGTCAATTCAGATTGGGTATTGAATTTTGGGTTTCACTCGGCTCGTAGTGACACGAAACTAAGATCATAAACGCAGTTGTTGAGTAACCATAAACCTCAGTGGTAATTTCTGAGAGTCTCAAGGGTTACGTTTGTGAAACGAATTTAATGGAGAAATGCAATAGAGATGGTGTAAGAAATCAAAGTACCTCTGCTGTGAAAAATAAGACCAAGCAGAAAACTCTTATCTCATGTGAGAAGAGAGTTAGGTAGCTCACGATTAGAATAAGTGTGGTAGCCTAATTGGGAAGACAAGGTTTGTGTATACCAAGTCATTAAGGCTATTATTCAGAATCTGATGAGGCTTTGGGCACATACAACAGCATGCTTCTAGGGACACTTAACTAATTCAACAATTTCCCCATAAACGAACACACAAATAAAAATTAAAGTCAAAAAGAAAATAAAGAACAAAATATATTTTTGGAGTTTTTTTTTATATTAAAAGAAAAGAAATATTTTTGGAATTTGTGATATTTAAAAAAAATAAATGATAAATAATAAAATAAGAAAATAAGACTGAGAAAGAAAATAAAAAGGTAAAAAAAACTTTGGAACCGAACCCGAGCGTTCGGTTGATTTCGGTTGTGAAAAATTTTGAAAAACCGAACCCGAGCGTTCAGTTGGTTTCGGTTTTGAAAAATTTTGGAAAACCGAACCCGAGCGTTCGGTTGGTTTCGGTTTTGAAAAATTTTGGAAAACCGAACCCGAGCGTTCGGCTGGTTTCGGTTTTGAAAAATTTTGGAAAACCGAACCCGAGCGTTCGGTCTATTTCGGTTACCGAATAAATTAGATTTTCAAAAAGGAAATTCTTTTGACAATAAGATAAATAATTTTGGAACAATTGTACATAAAATTTACAACTGAGAAAACTACCTTTAATTGATGAGCGAAAGACAGATTATTCAACCG
Organism: Lactuca sativa; assembly: GCF_002870075.4. NCBI lineage: Eukaryota > Viridiplantae > Streptophyta > Magnoliopsida > Asterales > Asteraceae > Lactuca > Lactuca sativa. The sequence continues at coordinate 27,097,225 of NC_056625.2, read as the reverse complement.
AACCCGAACGTTCGGTCTATTTCGCTTCTTACGTTTGAGTTTGAGAGGTAGTTTGTGGTACTGACTCTGATTCCATCATACCTAGCCCTTGTAGAATTTTGTTGAACAACGCTTCAGGAAGGGCTTTGGTGAAGACATCAACCAGTTGATCAGTGGTTCTAACAAAGTGAATTTCAACGTTTCCATCTTCCACATGATCTTTAATGAAGTGATACCTCAGTGCTATGTGCTTAGTCTTGGAGTGTTGCACTGGGTTATGACAGATCCTAATTGCACTTTCAGAGTCACAATATAGTGGGATCTTTTTGATATTGAGTCCATAGTCTCGGAGTTGACTCTGGATCCAAATCACTTGAGATGTACAGGATGCAGCTGCAATGTATTCTGCTTCAGCTGTAGACAAAGACACACACGTTTGTTTCTTTAATTGCCAGCTAACCAACTTCCTGTCAAGGAATTGGCAGCCGCCAGTGGTGCTTTTCCTGTCTAGTCCACAACCTCCAAGGTTTGCATCTGAGTAGGCCTGAACGAAGAAGCCCGAGTTGGATGGATACCATAGACCTAAAGAGGTAGTTCGCTTGAGATATCGTAGAATGTTCTTCATTGCAAGCATGTGAGGTTCGCGTGGGTTCGCCTGAAATCTAGCACAGTAACAAATTGAGAACATTATGTCATGCCTGCTAGCAGTAAGATACATCAGAGAACCGATCATCTGGTGATAAAGCGTAATATCAACTGCCGGTTTATCCAATGATGGAGTGAGCTTGGTGCCGAACGCCATTGGAACTTTGACCTTTGAATCTCCCATCATGCCAAATTTTTCTAGAAGAGTCTTCGTGTAAGCTTCCTGATTAATAAAGATGCCTTCGGGTCCATGTCTAATATTTAAACCAAGGAAAAAGTTAATTGGACCCATTGAGCTCATTTCAAATTTAGTCTCCATCAGCTTTCTGAATTCAGCTGTTAGGCTGGGATTCGTAGAGCCAAAGATGATATCATCGACGAAAATTTGAACTATCATAAGGTGGTTACCTTCCTTCTTATGAAAGAAGGTTGGGTCAACCGAACCTTGTTTGAATTTGGACATCTTTAAAAACTTTGTCAGCGTTTCATACCAGGCCCTTGGAGCTTGTTTCAGTCCATACACGGATTTGTCCAAAATATAACAATGATTAGGATACCTTTCGTTTACGAATCCAGGAAGTTGCTCCACGTACACTGTTTCTTCAAGTTCTCCATTGAGAAATACACACTTGACGTCCATTTGGTAGACTTCAAAGTTTTTGTGTGCAGCATAGGCGAGAAATATTCTAACGGATTCCAGCCTAGCTACAGGAGCGAAAGTCTCTTCATATTCAATTCCTTCCTCCTGACAGTATCATTTCACTACCAGACGTGCTTTGTTTCGAATCACGTTCCCTTCCTTGTCCATTTTGTTCCCAAAGACCCATTTGAGACCAACAACTGAGGCATCTGGAGGAGTTGGAATGAGTCGCCAAACTTTGTTCCTTTCGAATTCATTTAGTTCATCTTGCATAGCTTGAACCCAATCGGAGTGATCAAGAGCAGTGTTAACTGATTTTGGTTCAACTTTTGAGACGAAGGAGTTCAACATACATAATTCTACTTTTGAAAACAAGGAAGTCTGTTTTGCCTTGAGTTGTGATCGAGTCAGAACCTTTTCAGACATATTACCAACAACCTGGGAGATAGGATGATCTCTGGTCTATTTGATGAGAGGAGGGTAGTTTGGATCAAAGGATGGATCCAACTCAGCGTTTACCATCTCTTCTAGTTCGGATTAACTGTCATCGTCATGAAGCACATCGGCATCCTCCCCCTCGATAGATAAGCTTTCTGTTGTGTCTTGAGTTTTTGGAGTTATAGAGGTTTCGGGTGGTGCTGAGCTTTCAGGTACCACTGGACTTTCGTTTGGTGTGGCACCTTCGGTTGGTGAAGTGCGTTCTGGAGCAGCTTGAGAACTGTTCTCCCCCTCGACATGTGAGCTCGCCTGTGATGACGAAGATGGATCCTCCCCCTCAACTGAAGTATTGTTTTGTGGAGGGTCGTCAAAAATTGATCCTCCTTCATTTATTCTCTTTGCAGCATCATCGACAAGTTGCTTCAGATGATCTACCTTGTTGTCAGCTGCACTAGCTTCTGAGAGTGTGGCCTTTTCTGGTTCATCAAATAATTCAACGAACTTCTCAAATAGGTTTGCGATTGAGGCTGTGACTTGGCCAGTTTGAGGAAAGATTTCTCCAGCTGTGTCTTCGTTGGCCTTTAGCTTTTTAACATAGCTATCGTCAAAAGTCACGTAATAAGTTTCTTCTATTTTCCTCGAGCGTTTGTTTAATACCCTGTACGCTTTAGAAGTGAGAGAATAGCCCAGAAATATCCCTTCGTCAGCTTTGACATCAAACTTGTTGCGGTGTTCTTTAGAATTAAAGATGAAACACCGTGAACCGAACACATGGAAAAACTTGACATTGGGCTTCCTATTGTTGATGATCTCATAAGGAGTGAGTGTGAAGCGCTTATTGAGATATGACCTGTTCTGTGTAAAACAAGCAGCAGAAATAGCATCAGCCCAAAAATATAAAGGTAAGGAAGCGAAACTTAGCATGGTTCGGGCTGCTTCACACAAAGATCGGTTTCGTCTTTCGACAATCTCGTTTTGTTGAGGAGTGTAGGGAGCTGAGAAGTTATGACTGGTTCCCTTTTCAGCCAAGAATTCTTCGAATTCTTTATTTTTGAACTCCAGCCCATTGTCGCTCCTGATGTTGCGAACGACTTTCTTTAGCTGTACTTCAACCTGCTTGATGAACGTCTTCAGTTTGAGAATCGCTTCAGATTTGTTCTTCAGAAAGGACACCCATGTAAAACGTGAAAAGTCATCAACAATAACAAGAATGTACTTGCTACCACCAATACTTTCGATAGATGATGGACCACACAAGTCAATGTGAAGTAACTCGAGTGGTTCAACAACTTTAGTGTTTATTATAGATGGATGACTTTGACGACTCTGCTTCCCCATTTCACATGCAGCACACAAATGTTCTCTATCATACTTGAGCAATGGAAGACCTCGAACATGACCTCCAGTGACAAGTTTGTTGATATCCTTAAAGTTGAGATGAGAGAGCCTTCAGTGCCACAACCAGCTTTCGTCAGATTGTGCTTTGGATAACAGGCAGATAGCTGGGTTCCCTTTGATAGGTTTGAGGTTCAGGGGAAACATCTCACCTTTACGCTCTGATTTGAGAATAACTCTTTTCGTCTTCTTCTCAATTATTTCAGAACCCTCATCGTCGAATGAAACTTTGAGACCGGTACCTCCAACAAGCTGAGATACACTGATGAGGTTATGTTGTAGTCCTTCCACGTATGCAACCTTCCTAATCGTGAAATCACCGTTTGTAATCATTCCATAGCCTTTTATGGTGCCGAAGGAGTTGTTCCCGAACTTGACATTTCCACCGTTTGAAAGAGACCTGTATTCCCTTAGCTCTTCCTTCCTTCCTTTCATGTGACGCGAGCAGCCACTGTCAATGTACCATTCTTTGTCAAACTGCTCGTCACTGATAACCTGCAAAAATTAAGCAGATTTAGGAACCCAAAGTTTCTTGGGTCCTCGTGAGCCTTTCACAGGAACAGGAATACTAAGAGAGATGTCAACAAGATATGTTCTTTTTATTAGTGTTGTTTCATCTTTCTTTTTGATGGAGAAAACCTTAATTTTATTGGGATTCGTCGCTTTTGGTTTGGACTCTGGTTTAACTGATGAAACCTTCAGTTTTCCTTTCAGTTCAGTTGATGATTGAGGTTTTTGAGAGTGAACATAATGGAATTTAGAATGGGATTGAGAGGAATTAGAAGAATTTGAAGAATTAGAAGAGTTAGAATGAGAGAACTTAGACTGAGATGATTTCTTGACTTGAGATTCTAGGTGACCCTTTTGCTTTGCATCATTAGTGGGGCCGAACCTAGAATTTTGATCTCTTTTGTTCTCTGAACCGAACCTTTGCTTTCGGTTGATGTTGTTCTCCGAACCGAACCTCTGCTTTTGGTTGATGTTATTTTCTGAACCGAACCTCTGCTTTCGGTTGTTGTTGCTCTCTTGTGATTCAACAGAACTTTTCTCTGACTTTAAGTTCCTGTCATGATGTGAGAAATAGGAATTTTGAGATTGCCAAAACTGTTTTCTTTCAGAGAGATTCTTCTTGTATCTCTGATTCCTTTGCTGTTTTTGATTTCTCATCTGCTTCGGTTGATGATGGATATTGGCTTTTGGTTTCTGTTTTCCTTTAGCTGGTTCACTCTGAACTGATGATGTTTCGCTTAAAGGAGTGACTTTTTTTGCAGGAATTCCTTTTTCTTGAGGAACATCTTTTGTACCACTAGTACTTGGCACATCAAAGATATCAGGTTTATTCAAAGGTTCTGGCACATATCTGCCTTTGCTTTTCCATGAAGTCCTTTCAGATAGACCTACCGTTTCATCAGCATTGTCGATGGGAACTGACCAGAAGAACTCGTCGTAGCCATCAGCATTGTCTTCGTTTACAATGGCTGTGAGTTCAGCATTCTGATGTTCGGTTACGCCTGTGACCTTATAAACCTGATTTGGAGTGGTTCTAACCTTTTGATATACTACTGCCTTTTTTGCAAGGATCGGGGACTTTTGTTGGGACAAACGAGCAAACTCCACTGAATTTTCTGAGATGAGATTCTTGTGGTTTTCGGGTTCGCTCTTAACAAATTCTGAACAATCAACTGTGTCCTCTACAGAAATTTCACTCATATTGTCGTCCTCATTAAGCTCAGATGCATTTTCAACATCAATTTTATTTTCTGAGCTCAAGTTGGCATTCAATGAGTCAAATTTTTGTATGGTTTCGGTCCTCAGTTTAAGTTTATCATTTTCATCCAAAAGGTTTTTAAGCATGTCCTTATGGTCCTTGGACTTTATGAAAGATTCGATTTTGTCTAGTCCATACATATACGTCGGATTAACATCCTCAGACGAAATAACACTTTCACAATAATACACTTCAGCATCAATTTCATCCTCCTTAAACTCAAGGAAGGGTAAAATCATGCGATGAATCTTTTGTCCTATTTCACAGTCCAAATGAAGCTGAGTGATATTAGTATAAAGACGTTTAGCAATCAAACAAAAAACATTTCTCTGTTTTAAAAGCTTTAAATTGTCTCTTTGCAAATAAATGTTTTCATCTTTTATTTTGATTAACTCCGACTCCTTCAGTTCGATCCACATCCTCCGTTCCTCACTCTTTGAAGATACCCTGCTTATTTGATCAGTTAGGTTAGAATTGGTGACCCGAGTTTGAGTTAAACTACTGTCTAGATGAGAGATTCTTGAATTAACACTTTTTAATTCTTTTTCGTATGAGCATTGTGGGACTTTGAATGAAACAAAAATAGATTGTACCTTCTTGATCAGTTCATCAAGTTCGTTGAACTGCACGCTGAGCGGTTTTGTTGTGAAGCACAAGTCCTCTTGCTCCTTTGCGTCTCCATTCTCACCATCAGTGTTGTATCCCCTCATCTGAGATACATCAGATACCATCAAGCATTTTCCCCCGCTATTCTCATCTTTCGCCACATAAGCCTTTCCATGAGAAGGCTTCCTTACTTCATCATCTTCAGAGTCGGTTGACCAGACCTCCACGCCACCGAACTCATCATTCGCTACCGAACCCTGCACAATTAAAGCATTCATAGAAGGGTTAGCAGTGGATTTCTTCTTCCAGATCTCATCCAGCTTTCTCTGCAACAAAGCTTCTTCATCTTTTTCCTCATCCTTTTCTGCCATTTTCTTGAGGACACAATCTTTTGCATAGTGGTTCTTTCCTCCACAGTAATAGCAGCTCACTCCCGAATCTCCTTCAGCTTTCGGTTCCTTCTTTGATTCTTCTGCCTTCGGTTCATCTATGACCTTTTCAGAACTATAACTTCCCTGCCAATTTCTATTCTTATTTGTGGGAAATCTTTTCTTGATGAACCTCTTGGGGTTTGACACCATCATAGCATAGTCTTCCGAAGTGAGGTCATAGTCCTCCAAGTTGAGGTCTTCTTCTGCCATCACCGCTTTGCTTTTGGACAAAAGGGCCAACGAACCCAAGCTTGAGACCACATTTTTCTCCTGTAACACAATCTTTTCTTGAGATTTCAGGATGCCCACCAATTTCGCCAAAGAGTAGGATTTGAATTGCTCATGCGCTTTAACTGTGGACACTACAGCTCTCCACTCAGATCTGAGGCCGTTCAGAAATGTAACCTTCTGCTCAATTAGCTTCCTTTCAATGTCATGTTTAATCATCTTGCTAAGAAGATGATTGAAGCGATCGAACGTTTGAGTCACGGTTTCTTCGGCTCCCTGCTTGAATTCACCAAACGCAGACAAGAGTAAGGTTTGAATGGAGTGTTCAAGATCTTCGTCCGTAGAATACAATTCTCGTAGCCTGTCCCATATTTCTTTTGCAGTTGTGCATGAACTCACCAGCCTGAAAGTATCAGATTGAAGAGAGAATCTAATTAATCTCAATGCTTTGATATTGCATTGAAATTTATCTTTTTCGTCTTGAGCAATATCTTTAACGTCTTTCAAGAGATCATTATACTCCTTCTGAGTTTTGATAATCCTTGAAGTTGCTGAATGGGCAAAGGGTCCAGATACTATTGCTTCCCAGATGAGGTATCCATTGTCCTCAGATCCTATAACATAGTCTTCAAAGTGATGTGCCCAGACTTCATAATCATGGGTGTAAAGGATGGGAATCTTCGTTGTTGATCCAATGTTGTTCAAAATATTAATGGGATTGGATTGCGACTCGTCCATGCTTGATCGAATAACCTGTTAAAAGATCAGACTTGTAATGTATTAAATTAGAGCAAAACAATAAATATCGAGTTACGTCAATTATGGGATGACGGCTCAATAATTATCAGTAAATGCGGAATAACCCTAATCGAAACCTTTTTCATAGAAAAGAAGTGTATGAATTACACAGCCTCCTGCTCTGATACCAATTGAAGAGCTAAAAACTAACTTGAAGATCGATTAGATCTTTATAACAGGTAAAATAATAAATACGAAAACAGTGAATAACACAAGAATGGATCAAAGTGTGTCGAATGATTGATCAACAATCCTCAACAGAGCTCGATAAAGAACTTCCGCTGTAGAGGATTTAGGGTTACAGGAACGATAAAGAAAACAATGCTCTGATCTATCGTGATAATCATCTTCTCTCGTCTTGCTAATATGCATGCAAGCATATCAATATATACTAAACCCTATCAAGCTCTCGGTTGGACAGGCCAAACCGGAGTTTACAAAACTGGACTAATAAACGAGCCCAATGGACGCAAATCATCAAACCGCTACCCAACAATTATCAACATGAGTGTACGAAATTACTTTCATAAAGTATCAATTAATAGATCCCATATTATTCTATTTAAAGCAAAATTATTTTAATAAACTCAATTTAGATAGACATATTTTATGTGATAGTATTTCAATGAAATATATCTATAGGTGTGAGAATTTGGAATTACGATATAGGTTTTATATTTAACATTTTATTTATGTCGTTATTATTTTTAATGAATTTTAAAACTATCTTTTGATACATGTTTTATATTTAAACTTTTAATATTTTTAATTTAATTAAAACTATCTATTTTGAGAAAATAATATTATTATAAAAAGTAACTTTTAATCAACTTTTTTTTTGTTAATTTGACATTCTGATGTACATCTTATATTTAAAATTTTTAACTATTTAGAAAAAATGGATTTTGAATATATTATAAATTTATGTTTCGATTTAAACATCATATTTAGATTAACAAACTAAGCATATTATATTAAGAAAAAGATTTAATTATGAAATTACAATAATATTGGATTTAATGTATTAATTTAAAAAGAAGTTGAAAAGTTGGGGATTTCAAATTAATGTGGTTGAAGAAAAAATGTCGCTTTTGTAACTATACTAGGCAAATACCCGCGCGTTGTACGGAATACAACAAAATATTTGAAATCTTTATAGATATATGTTTTTAAATATATGAATGACGTTGCCGTTAGCTCTTATATAATAAATCTTATATTAAGTTTGTATAAACATTGTTTGTTTGGAATTATATGACAATTTAGATATCTTTTAAAATTTTATAACCACAATTATTTCAATGGCCTCTACCTACAAGTTACTCATGAATAAAATTAAATATAATAAATGGTTTAATAATATTTATAGTTATTGTTATGATTAATTAATTTTAAAAAATTTATTCGCTTAAGATTTTAATTTTTATCATTGTATTTATTTAAAACATCAAACCTTTTTTTTGTTTTTAAAGGTAACAATATAGTTTTTGTATATAATGTTACTTTTAACTATTGTTGTTGTAAGTTATTTAAAATAACGTATTTGGAAATTATTAATTATTTTAATTTGGTTTTAGAAATCTAACTTTTTTTTCAATTTATTTGATGAAGATTGTTATTTTCTTTGATTATAATTATTTAGAACAACAAATATTGTTTTTATTTTTAAAGATAACACTATAATTTTTTATATAATATTACTTTTAACTATTCGTATTGTAAGTTATTTTTAAGTTACTTATTTGAAAATTCTTAATGATTATAAAAAATAGTTTCATGGTTTTTTTTTGTTAATTTAGGATTACAATTTAGGTTTAACACTATAGTTTATAACTTTTGACTATCTATAAAATAGTCTCTCGATTTTTTTTCAAGTTTAGCTGAAATTTTGATTTAAGTTAACCGTTTAATATTATATTGAAATTAATAATTTAACTATTTTGCATAAAATCATAAATTATACAAAAGTTGTGACTTAAAAATGACAATTTCTCACATATGACAACATATTTAAACTAATAAATTAACTATATTTTTTAAAAAAGTTTAATTCATATTTTAATAAATAAAAGTAAAATATGATATTTTAATATTATACTTTAGTTAATTTATGATTAGAATTTTGTTTTTAAATTAATTTAACATTATTAACCAATTTATAATAATTATTAAAAAGAAATTGAAAAGTCACGGAGGTTTCAAATGCATATGGTGCAACTAAAAATGCATCTTTTATACGTATACTAGACGTAACCTCGCGCGTTGCGCAAAAATGCATTTAAGTGGTTAAAATAATTATGGGGAAAAAATAAAAATATGTTGAAATTTACGTCTTTAGTCATGTTTTGAGCATTAACCGAATTATCAAATAATATAAAAATTCATCAACTTATATTTTGATATTATATAATATAGTCCATACCTTATAAACTTTACTTTTACTTTTATAATATCCAATATATATTATAAGTTTTTTGTATAACATTAATATAATCTACTTTTCTTATGTCCGATAATATATTTTGGATAAAATAAGAAATAAGTTGTTTTGAATGAGCTATTAATAAACAATATTGAACTAATAAACTTTGTATTACACTTTATATTACACCAAAAATCTAAGGTTTCATATATGAACTTTCAAATATTAAACATTGAAATTAAGAATGAAGTCATAGAAAAAATATCATTATAAATAAATGTCATCAAGAGTTTTAAAATAAGTCGATTAGTAAATATGATATTTAATTTTCATTACATATTTTGCAAGGTGTACGTTTGACTTTATGTTGGTGCGCCAACAATCCTCTTCCTTAATTTGTGCCTAAAAAATTAAGGTGAATAAGAATATAAAATAAATATTACTAAGCATTAATATAAATAATTAAAAAGGATATGTGGATCTCCTACCATCGGTTAAAGACAACATACCTTTCTAGTGGTATCAATTCCTATGTGAAATTGAAGTAGTCATTCTATGTACACCTTGTTTTCTAATTACATAAAATGACTACTTCAATTTCACATAGGAATCGATACCACTAGAGAGGTATCTTGTCTTTAACCGATGGTAGGAGATCCACATACCCTTTTTAATTATTTATATTAATGCTTAGTAATATCTATTTTATATTTCTATTCACCTTAAATTTTTAGGTACAAATTAAGGAAGAGGATTCTCGGCGCACCAACATAAAGTCAAACGTACGCCTTGCAAAATATGTAATTAAAATAAAATATCATATTAACAAATCGACTTATTTTAAAACTCTTGATGAAATTTATGTATAATGAGATATTTTGTATGGCTTCATTTTTAAACTCAATGTTTAATATTTGAAAGTTCATATATGAAATCTTGGATATTTTGGTGTAATATAAATAGTGTAATACAAAGTTTATTTGTTCAATATTGTTTATTAATAGCTCATTCAAAACAACTTATTTATTATTTCACCCCAAAAATATTATCGGACATAAGAAAAGTAGATTATATTAAGGTATATACAAAAAGTTATAATAAATATTGGATATTATCAAAATGTAAAAGTAAAGTTTATAAGGTATGGAATATATTAGATAGTATCAAAGTATAAGTTGATGGATTTTTATGTTATTTAAGAATTAGGTTAATACCCAAAACATGACAAAAAATGTAAATTTCAACATATTTCTACTTTTTCCCATAATTATTTTAACCACTTAAATGCATTCTTGCGCAACACACGAGGTTACGCCTAGTGTGTGTGTGTGTGTGCCTATATATATATATATATATATATATATATATATATATAGAGAGAGAGAGAGAGAAAGAAAGAAAGAGAGATAGAGAGAGAGAGATGGTAAGTATAACATATGTATGAGTTTTAATTAATTATCTTTTTGAAACAGTACAAATACAAAACAAAAAAACATATTTAAAATATTTAATTAAATATTTTCGACATCACCCTATATAACATATGATCAATATATTAACGATTAAACCACAATATACAACAACTGTATTACAATAATCAAAAAACGAAGAAAATATAAAAACGAATTAGTATAACAAACTTACAAATTAAAAGCTCTAATATAATAGCATATCTCCAAAAGTGGTCATAAGACCTCAACCAATCACAAAACCTTTAAGTTTGTTTTCTTTCTGAAATTTGTATATGATTTGTATGCATGACTTCCCAAAAGATTGACATTTTTATAGTGAACTTTAAACTAAATGCTAATTAAACATAATATAAGTTATAAAACTTTTGAGTGTTAAATCATAATTAAGAAAAACTTTTGACTTGTATTAGTTAAAAAAGGGGGTTTCAAATGAATGTGGTTTGAGGAAGTTAAAAAAAAGGGGTTTCAAATGCATGAGATTCAAGAAAAAAATGCTAGCTTTATAAGTATGTATGACTAGGCGAATACACACGCATTGCGCAGAAGCATCTATATAGGTGAAATATTTACAAATATATGTTTTTTTTAAATATAACAATAATGTCGTTCTTAAATTTGATATAATAATTCGTATACTAAGTTGATATAGTATATTGATTATTTTGAATTATATGATAATATATACATCTATTAAAACTGCAAATATATGTTTTTTTTAAAATAAAAATAATGTCGTTGTTAAATTTGATACAATAATTCATATACTAAGTTGATATAGTATATTGATTATTTTGAATTATATGATAATATTTACATCTATTAAAACTGCATAATCTCAATCTTTTGAATGACCTCTACCTACGGGTTACTCAGTAATAAAATTAAATATAATATATGGTTTAATATTATTTATAGTTGTTGTTATTGTTAATTTATTTTTAAAATTTATTTGCTTAAAGTTTTAATTTCTATCAGTGTAATTATTTAAATTTTCAAAATTGATCACTGGAAAGCAAGATCTACATGAGTTTAAGTGATAAGAATGGCGAGAGACAGAAAGAGACAGAGAGAGAGACAGAGAGAGAGAAAGAGAGAGAGAGCGAGGGGGATAGAGAGAGGGAAAGCAAGTTTAGATTCAAGATCGACATCTTGTTTCTCTAACAGCCAAAACAAGAACTGATAAGAAGATTGAGAGAAGATGAGTATGCTAGATGAATTTTCCGACCAGCGATGGCGGTGGTATTGTTGATGATTCTGATGGTTCTGGTTTCCAGGGAAAGTAACAGCAAAAGGCGAAGGAGGAGGGGAAGAAGAGAGGGGTGGGTTGTGGTGTGGTTGGAGGTGGGGGTATTTACTTATTTATTTATTTTTAATAAAAAAAATGATAAATAAATAAAATAATATATATATATATATATATTAAGGGCAAAATAGTCATTTTATGTCTCCAAGGACAGTCCAAGTGAAAAAATAATAATATACGGATGACGATCCGAGTTAATTTTTAAAATAGGGACTGAACGTGCATTTTGGCACCTGGACAAGGGACGATTCGTGTAATTTACTCAAATGATAATGGTTTATATCCAACAATATATTAAAAATAATAAATTAAGTATAATATGTTAAAATTTAAAAAATAACTTCATAAGTAGAAGTAAATATATTATTTTAATATTAAAATTTAGTTTATATATGATTACACTTTAGGTTTGATATTTAATTAACCTTATTAACCAACTAATACATATTATTATAAAGAAATTGAAAAGTCATGGGAGTTTCAAATGAATGTGGTGAAAGAAAAATGCGTGAGAGTTTCAAATGAATGTGGTAAAAGAAAAAATGATTCTTGTATAAGTATACTAGACGAATGCTCGCGCGTTGCGTAGAAGCATCTATATAGTTGAAATCTTTATAAATATATGTTTTTTTAAATATAACAATAATGTCGTGTTAAATTTGATATAATAATTCTTATACTAAGTTGATATGGTATATTGATTATTTTGAGTTATATGATAATATATACATCTATTAAAACTGCATAATCTCAATCTTATTAATGACCTCTACCTGCGGGTTACTCATGAAATTAAATATAATATATGGTTTAATATTATTTATAGTTGTTGTTATTGTTAATTCATTTTTAAAATTTATTTGTTTAACGTTTTAATTTCTATCAGTGTAATTATTTAAACATCAAACAATTTTTTTTTTAATTTTAAAGGTGACAATATAATCATTTATATAGAGTTATTTTTAACTATTGTTATTGTAAGTTATTTTAAGCTACTTATTTCAAAACTTTTAACTATTATAAAAATATCTTTAGAAAATATTTTAGTGAAATGATATTACAATTTAGTTTTTGTATTTAGCACTACAATTTATCACTTTTCACTATTCACAAAATATTCTTTGGGTTTTTTTAAGTGGAATTGAAATTTATATTGAAGTTGATCCTGTAATGTTATATTTAAATTAACAATTTAAGTATTTTGTCCATACAGTTCAAAAGTTGTAGCTTTAAACTGATAATGGTTTACATACAACAACAACATATTAAATCTAATAAATTAAGTATAATATGTTAAAAGTTAAAGACATAACTTTATAAGTAGAAGTAAAAAATATTATTTTAATATTGAAATTTACTTTACTTTTTATTACACTTTAGCTTTGATACTTATTTAACCTTATTAACCAATTTATAATCATTATTAGAAAGACACTACAATTTCTCACTTTTAACTCTTTACAAAATATTCTTTTGGTTGTTTAAGTTTAACTAAATTTTATATTTAAGTTGATTCTGTAAGATTATATTTAACTTAACAATTTAACTATTTTATACAAATTACGTTGCGCAGAAGCATCTATAGAGTTGAAATCTTTACAAATATATGTTTTTTTTAAATATAACAATAATGTCGTTGTTAAATTTGATATAATAATTCTTATACAAAATTGATATAGTATATTGATTATTTTGAATTATATGATAATATATATATATACATGTATTAAAACTGCATAATCTCAATCTTATGAATGACCTCAACCTTCGGGTTACTTATGAAATTAAATATAATATATGGTTTAATATTATTTATAGTTGTTGTTATTGTTAATTCATTTTTAAAATTTATTTGCTTAACGTTTTAATTTCTATTAGTGTAATTATTTAAAAGATCAAACAATTTTTTTTTTGATTTTAAAGGTAACAATATTATCATTTATATAGAGTTATTTTTAACTATTGTTATTGTAAATTATTTTAAGCTACTTATTTCAAAACTTTTAACGATTATAAAAATATCTTTAGGAAATATTTTAGTTAAATTGATATTACAGTCTAGTTTTTGCATTTAGTACTACAATTTATCACTTTTCACTATTCACAAAATATTCTTTGGGTTTTTTTAAGTGGAACTGAAATTTATATTGAAGTTGATCGTCTAATGTTATATTTTGTGACAACCCGAAATTTATTCTGTCAATGTAACCCATTACCGCTAATAAAACAATTTTTATTAGTATTTTTCGTTAACATTTGGGTTAGGCAAATCAATAAATGTTTTATTTTATTTTATCAATGTCATAATAAAATAAATAAAAAAAATGTGAAATACCCTCCAATTTAATTGGAAAAAGTTTTTAGTTACGACCGTTTAATCGGGTAAAAAATTTTAAACTCCGTTTAACGTCAGTATGGGGTGGATCCCCACCTGGCCACCAACTCAGACCCTATATAAGGGTTGAGTGGCCTCCATTTGAGGCTTTCCCCACTCCTAAAGCTCTCTCTCTCTACTTTCTCTCTCTACAAGTGGGTTTGTTCAAGAATCACCTCAATCAAGCTCCAAAATCGTAAGTAATCCTCCCTAGCTTGTTTTTTAGCTTTACATTCATAAAAACCCGAGATTTAATCACCCAAACACCTCAAAAACTCGAGTTTACGGTTTGGGAATACCTCCCAAAACCGTAAACACCCTTAAGGGGGTTTTTGAAGCCCAAAATCACTCCAAAACTCTTCTAATACTCATCTTTGACTTAGAAACGTACATGCATGAAGTTAGAAACCAAAAATCGTGCATTTAGGAGTGTAAACATGAGTTTACGGTCCATGAATATTCATGAACCGTAAACACCAAAAAGGGTGTTTTGGTGTCCCTAACTCCTTCCTTAGCATGTTAAATGGACTAGAAACTTGTATGCTTGAGCTTAGGATCACGAAACACGAAGGGAATAGTGTGCCAAAGGGTTTACAGCCGTAAACCCTAGTGTTTACGACCGCAACTCCCAAGGAGTGGTCCAAGGACCGCAAACTCCAAGGGAGTGCCCCTTTTGAACCCTAACCACTTCCCAAGGCATGTATTTAACCTTAGAACCATTTTTAGTGATGCAAGAGACCTTAAAACACACAAATACACTCCTACCATGATTTTACGGCCGTAAACTCACCTAGGGTGAGTATTTGAGGACTAAACTCCATAGTGAGGCCTTACACTCCTTCCTTGCAACTTAATAGCCTTCTAACACTTAACCAAAGCAGTTTTCTTCGTATTAAGATGTCTATACGTGTTTAATTAGTTTTTAGTCACTAATTATATGTAAACATATGTCTTCATATGTTTCTAGGGTCGTAGAGTGTGTTCAAGTCTTCACTTGACACCTAGCACCCTACCCGACATTCCATCCACTCCACTCGCTGCAGGTGAGTTCATACCCCTTAATTAACCTTTCAATTGTTTTTAAATGCTTTTATGGGGAGGGGGAATACAAGTTGAATCCAACAATTTATAGTATCAATCACATGTGATTTGTAGCTTACAATCAAAAAGGGGTTTCTATACTTTTAACCGCTTCCCTTCAAAAGCTGTTTTCAATGTTATTCAAACTCATTTTCTGTAAATTTGTTATAAAAATTATTTTCAAACTCTTTTAAAACTTTTTATGTTTCTAAAATATATCCACACCAATATATTTATATAAGTAAGGCTTGAAAGACTTAGGACTGATAGCTCGCCTTATTACCTGTTCTTGTTTGATTGGGGTCTTGGGGATATTGTTATCTGTCCGACTGTCGTTGAATTCTTAGTTATATATTGTATGTATTTGTGTTGGATATGAATACCTTTGTTTACTCCAATATTTATGAGTATCCAAGAACGACTGCAACTTGTTAGTTAACTATAATAGATATAGTTAAGGTTTACCACTCCTCGCTACCATTACTATGATACTTACTACCGTTAGTGCTATTATGAGTCGCTACATGTTAAGTACTATACAGGAAGAATACTATATGCTATAACAGAAGAATACTAAATACGCTATACCGAGAAGCATATTATACACTAATACAAGAGAACATACTAATACTGAATGTGATGCAATATTTCTACATACGGCACTTTACTGCGCCTCCACCATGTAACCTTAGTCTCCTGGAGGGAGAGCGGACACTATGTGTATAGATCTATACAGGGCGGACACTTACACATCCCGACTGCTAGCTACAGTCTGAGCGGACTAGGACCAGGGATGATAACATGCTACCACAGTACATATGACTTGGAGGGTCATGATACATTTAATAGCCTATCCGCATGGTTACATACTTATTCGCATTTGGAACCCTAATCTAAAAAATTACGAATTGTAGGTAAAGTAGACTCCCCGAGGTGTATTAAATACATATCGCTACCTAGAGTCTACGGTTAATTACCATCCACCCGGCAGTAACACTGCTAGAATAATACATTATCCTCCCATTTTCTTTATTTAAATGAAGTTCAAATTATATTGTTATATAATTATGAGGCTAATTGGGAAAACTTTTACACACTTAAAGGATCAAACTTACAAGTAACCAAGTCTTGGCAAAAGACTAGTTTTATTAGAAAATATAGGATTTTCTAGAGATTCACACTATTTTCAAACTCAATAACAACTTTCATGTTATAAAATTGTAAACATTTTTATACGAGCAATGACACTAAAATATTATGAAATCACCAGCTATATGCTGATACTCGTTTTCAAAATAACTTGTATTCTCAGGTCGGCAATAGACATGTACAGATGTAGTTTTTGATAAGACGGAGAGCATACAAGATTCGTCTTTATTTTTTATTATACTTTTGGTGTCTAACAAACTGTACAGAACACGCTTGTATTACAATTACTGTATTAGTGAAATGGATGTTGTTGCTTGTTTTTACTATTATGCATTGTTATGATACTGTACATGACGTCCTCCACCCCAGAACGTATTCCGCCGTTCTCGGTTTTGGGGTGTGACATATTGGTATCAGAGCATTGTTTATAGTGAATCAAGTATATCAACCCATAAAAGATATACGAACTATAAACACTTCGGGACTAAAACACTCTGACCGAGAATATATACTTTTAAGTACTAAAATATTTAACTAAGTATATATATACACATCCATTAATACAAGGGATCAGTATCATACTAGAACAAAACGAAAGTATTAAGATTGTTGAATAGCACAATTGGGCTTAGAGACATATAGTCACATCTGGGTGGATGTAGCATGATCAACTACATTTCCTTAGGAGTGACTAGCATGTGCCTAAGAGTGATTGTGATATTGCAACAAGTCTAAAAACTTACCTACTCTACCATAAGAACGTTAGGACAAGAATACTATAGGAGTATTCTGCATTCTATTAACTACATATGTGAGAACTAAAAGGGTCATTACTAGTAGAGCAATAGTTGCTAAGTGGATACACCACGGTTACATATGACTAAAGCGCTATAGACTTAGAATCTGTGACCTTTGCTTCATTTCCTGTTCTTGTTTGATTGTGGACTTAGGGTTAGGGTCACTTATTCGAAGGTCTATCCTGCTTCGGTTACATGTAGTTAGTATGCACTATGCAAGTATTGTGTCGAATAATAACGATCATATTATAAGTATCATAGATTAGTACGTCTATTAACCTTTCTTTCCCCATTCTCGCGTAGTTAGCATGGCTGGCTTCCACTATCCTAACCATCCGTATTATCCAAACCAAGGCAATGGAGGATGGCTCGATGAGGAACCAGAAGATGATCACCCGATCCCTTTGGATGATCACCGTGCTGGAGGCTTTTCGGATAGCTCTGACTCCGAGCCATAAGTCAACAACCTGCCCCCAGTAGCTCCAAACCCTAACCCCGTCCGGCATTTCAAGGCCCCACCCCCATGTCGGCAATAACCTTGAACCGATGGAGCGATGAGCAGGGTCAGTCTGAACCTTTCAACGGAGACTGAAGCTTCTACAACATAAGCGAGGGAGGTTTAGTGGACCGAGTCTTGCCCATCATGGTCCAAAGGATTGCCAGGAACGTTGAGCAAGGTTAAGCAGCTATTAGCCGAGTTGTGGAAGTTGATGCCAACTCTAACCTCAACACTGTTCGCATTCGCCAACTGGAAGAAGCTATGGATAGGATGAGGAGGACCAATGAGGCTTTGCAGCAACAGCTAGCTGCATCCCAAGCCGAATTCAGGTATCTCCGGGCACGTCAGAGAGCACAAGAAAGACATCTTCAAGAAGTTGTGCGCCAAGTGTCTGATCTTAGGGTTCGCCCAAGGGATACCCGTCGCCAGTAGAATTTGTCCACTTATCTCCCTCTTTTGTTTAAGGACTAGCCTTTTTCCTTTCTATGCTTGGTAGAGAACTTGTCTATAAACATTCCTAACTTTGAAAGTACTCTAATTAGGCGTCTAGACTACCAACATTTTCCCTTATGGTTTGATGTAAGACCTACTGTTAGGTCACTTTTCCCGAACTTATATTACATCATTAATACCAGTAAAAATTGGCAGTTAACTACTCTGTTGCTATGACCCTCTCTGAATATTGGGCTATGTTGATTTAGTCCATGAAACACTCTTATCATACTTGCAATGGACTCTTACTATTGTCATCATCTCTATGAGCTTTCAGTAAAAGATGCCTCCTCGCAAGCGCCCGAACAAAGGCAGACCTGCGACTCAAACCCCACCTCCACCTCCTCCTCCGCAGTTTGATCCAATGCTGTTTCAGATGGCTGTGACCGCAGCCGTGATGGCAGCCATGGCCCAAATGAATTCTGGCGATGCTAGTGGAGCCAGAATGGGCACCAACTCCAGACATGGCGAAATCCATACACGTACACAGGGGTGTACTTATAAGGATTTCATGAACTGTAAACCAACATTTTACAATGGGACCGGAGGAATCCTTGCTCTGTCCCAATGGATCGAAAGAACTGAAGCTATCTTCGAAATGTGCTCATGCCCCGAAGAGAGCAAAATAAAGTTCGCTGCTGCCACTTTCACTGAAAAGGCCCTGACATGGTGGAATGGCCATGTCAATTCACTCTCTTTAGTAACAGCCAATGTCATGGGCTGGGACACACTAAAGGACCTACTGAGAAGGGAGTATTGCCCTAGAGGTGAGGTTCAGAAGCTAGATGAGGAACTCTGGAACCTCAAGATGAAGGGGACAGACATAGTGGCTTATACAGCCAGGTTCTGCGACCTGGTAGCTATGTTCCCCAACATGATCCCTTCTGAAAGCAAGAAAATCGAACGATACATCTGGGGTTTAGTTCCCCCATATTGAGGAAACGTTCTATCTTCACATCCTGCAACCTTTGAAAGTGCCAAGGACTTGGCCCACAGGTTGATTGATCATGAAACTCCTTCCACTCCATCAACAACAACAACAACTGCCACTGCACCGCCCAAGACATCCGACAACAAAAGGAAATGGTGGGACAAAAAGAGGGACAAGAAAGCTCAATCCTCTTCCAAAAACCAACAGACGGTGGCTGTCCATGTTGTCACTACTCCTGCTACCCCTGTACCAGCAAAAACCTATGTTGGAACCCTACCCAAGTGCCCAAAGTGGCCTTTTCATCATAACGGCCCCTGGCGTGAAATGCACTGCACTAATTGCGACCGGAAGGGCCATACCGCCCGGTTTTGCATATCTCAACCCAAACCCATTTCTCAGGTCTCCGGTTCGGGAGTCAGCCAGACCTGTTATGGATGTGGCGAAGTGGGGCATTTCAAGAAAAACTACCCAAAAGCTGGAAATGCGGGAGGAACGGGGAAACTACTTGCTATTGGCCACAATGAAGCAGTAGCAGACCCTACAGTAGTCATGGGTACATTCCTTCTCAACAACTCTTATGCTTGTATCTTATTCGATAGTAGAACATAAATAAGCTTCATAAACCAAAACTTTAAACACTTACTTAAGCAGTCCCCACAACAACTAAAAGAAACATATGTCGTAGAAATGGCTAACAGAAAGACAGAGAGTTCTAACGAGATCTACCTAGGCTGTACCCTCACGCTAGATGATCATTCGTTCCCAATCTACCTCATACCAATATCGATCAAGAGCTTTGATGTCATTGTGGGCATGGACTGGTTGAGTCTCCATCGTGCTGATATCTTGTGTTTCGACAAAGCAATCCGTCTAAACCTACCGAATAACGAAACCCTGTTAATCTATGGGGACAAACCCAGTACGAGCCTTCGCATCATCTCGAGTATTCAAGCCCAGAAGTACTTGCGCAAGGAATATCGCGTATTCCTTGCACACGTTGTCGATACGAGCCAGAAAACGAAAGATCTAAAAGACTACCCCGTCGTATGCGACTTCCCCGACATCTTTCCAGAGGAGCTACCAGGTTTACCTCCCAAACGTCAGGTTGAGTTCAGAATTGATCTAATTCCAAGAGCTACCCCCATATCCAAATCGCCCTATCGTCTAGCGCCTGCTAAGATGCAAGAAATGTCCAGTCAACTTAACGAGCTACTCAGCAAGGGATTTATAAGACCGAGCTTCTCACCTTAGGGAGCTTTGGTCTTGTTCGTGAAAAAGAAGGATGGATCGTTCCGTATGTGCATCGATTATAGGGAGCTCAACAAACTCACGGTCAAGAATCATTACCCTCTTCCCCGTATAGACGATTTATTTGACCAACTGCAAGGGGCGAGTTACTTCTCCAAGATTGATCTAAGGTCCGGATATCATCAATTGCGAGTGCTTGAAGAGAATGTCCTGAAAACAGCTTTCCGAACTCGTTACGGACACTACGAGTTCGTAGTGATGCCCTTCGGACTGACCAACGCACCCGCAGTATTCATGGACTTAATGAATAGGGTGTGTCGTCCTTACTTAGATCAGTTCGTCATCGTATTCATTGATGACATACTTGTCTACTCTCAGAGTAAGGAAGAGCATAGCGATCATCTACGACGAGTCCTAGAAACCCTACGATCGGAGAAGCTATACGCGAAGTTCTCTAAGTGCGAATTCTGGATCCGAAGAGTCGAATTCTTAGGACACGTGGTTAGTGAGGAAGGAATCCACGTGGACCCATCCAAGATTAAAGTTATCGAGAACTGGTCATCACCGAAGACGCGTACAGAAATTCGTCAATTTCTAGGCCTCGTTGGCTACTACCGCAGATTCATTCAGAACTTCTCTCAAATTACAAAACCTCTCACCACATTAACTCAGAAAGGCGTGACATTTGACTGGGGAGAGAAATAGGATAAGGCATTCCAAACCTTGAAACGAGCCTTATGCACCGCACCAATACTGTCCCTCCCCGAATGGACATAAGATTTTGTGGTATACTGCGATGCGTCCAATCAGGGGCTCGGTTGTGTCTTGATGTAACGAGGAAAGGTCAGCGCCTATGCCTCGAGACAGCTGAAGACGCATGAGATTAACTACACCATGCACGACCTCGATTTAGGAGCGGTTGTATTCGCTCTGAAGATCTGGAGACATTACCTGTATGGTACGAAGAACACGATATACACCGACAACAAAAGTCTACAACACATATTCAGCCAGAAGGAGCTCAACATGAGACAACGACGGTGGGTCGAGCAACTCAATGATTACGAATGCGAAATTCGCTATCATCCGGGTAAAGCCAATGTGGTAGCGGACGCCCTAATTTAGAAAGAACATTTTGGTCGAAGAGTCAAGTTGTTAACGATGACTATCCATTCGCATCTCTCCCCACAGATTAAGGAAGCTCAACTTGAAGCGTTGAAGCCTGAAAATGTGACGAGAGAATCCCTGCGAGGAATGGATAAGAACTTGGAAATCAAGGGTGACGGAGCCTTATATATCATGGACCGAATCTGGACACCGCGTCACGGTGGCTTCAGGGACTTGGTCATGAAGGAAGCACACAAGACCCGATATTCCGTTCACCCAGGTTCAGATAAGATGTATCTGGACCTCAAGAAGTCATATTGGTGGCCTAACATGAAAGCACAGATTTCTTACTTCGTAAGTAAATGCCTTACTTGCGCCAAGGTCAAGGTCGAATACCAAAAGCCATCAGGGTTATTACAGCAACCGGAAATACCTGAATGGAAGTGGGAGCGGATTGCTATGGATTTCATAACCAAGCTACCCAAGACAACAGGAGGGCTTGATACCATATGGGTCATTGTCGACAGATTGACCAAGTCCGCACACTTCCTGCCCATCAAAGAAACAGACAAGATGGAGAGACTCACAAGAACATACATTAAGGAAATCGTACGGCTGCATGGCGTCCCTATATCTATTATCTCTGATAGAGATAATAGGTTCACTTCGAGATTTTGGCAATCACTACAAGACGCCTTAGGGACGAGGCTGGACATGAGTACAGCCTACCATCCACAGACCGACGGACAAAGTGAGAGGACTATCCAAACCCTGGAGGATATGCTGCGAGCCTGTGTGATCAACTTTGGTAAGGCATGGGATACTCACTTACCCCTTGTTGAGTTTTCCTACAATAACAACTATCACACGAGCATCAAGACAGCTCCATTTGAAGCTCTCTATGGCCGAAGGTGCAGATCCCCTATGTGTTGGGCCGAAGTGGGTGACACTCAGTTAGCTAAAGGACGAGTTCCTGACAGCGCTCTTACAGGTCCGGAAATCATTCGGGAAACGACCGAGAAGATTGTACAGATCCGTAAACGATTAAAGGCCACTAGAGATCGACAGAAAAGCTACGCAGACAAACGAAGAAAACCTTTGAAATTCCAGGTGGGAGACTGAGTCCTTTTGAATGTCTTACCCTAGAAGGGCACGATACGCTATTGAAAGCGTGGAAAGCTGAATCCAAGGTACATAGGGCCTTTCGAGATTCTCGCCAGAATCGGCCCCGTAGCTTACAAACTTAACCTACCCTGCGAACTCAATAACATACACCTTACCTTCCACGTCTCGAACATGAAGAAGTGCCTATCAGACGAGACTCTCGTAATTCCACTAGATGAGATCGAGATCAATGAGAGCCTAAACTTCGTGGAAGATCCTGCAGAGATCATGGACCGGGAGGTCAAGCGAACGAAACAAAGCCGCATCCCAATTGTGAAGGTTCGCTGGAACGCCAAGCGAGGGTCGGAGTTCACTTGGGAGTGCGAGGATCAAATGAGACTTAAATATCCTCATCTCTTTGCCTAGTTGTGTTGTAATAACTTAGCTACTTAAATTCTAAATTTCGAGACGTAATTTCCTCTAACGGGGGGATGATGTGACAACCCGAAATTTATTCAGTCAATGTAACCCATTACCGCTAATAAAATAATTTTTATTAGTATTTTTTGTTAACATTTGGGTTAGGCAAATCAATAAATGTTTTATTTTATTTTATCAATGTCGTAATAAAATAAATAAAAAAACATGTGAACTACCCTCCAATTTAATTGGAAAAAGTTTTTAGTTACGACCGTTTAATCGGGTAAAAAATTTTAAACTCTGTTTAACGTCAGTATGGGGTGGATCCCCACCTGGCCACCAACTCAGACCCTATATAAGGGTTGAGTGGCCTCCATTTCAGGCTTTCCCCACTCCTAAAGCTCTCTCTCTCTACTTTCTCTCTCTACAAGTGGGTTTGTTCAAGAATCACCTCAATTAAGCTGCAAAATCGTAAGTAATCCTCCCTAGCTTGTTATTTAGCTTTACATTCATACAACCCCAGGATTTAATCACCCAATCACCTCAAAAACTCGAGTTTACGGTTTGGGAATACCTCCCAAAACCGTAAACACCCTTAAGGGGGTTTTTGAAGCCCAAAATCACTCCAAAACTCTTCTAATACTCATCTTTGAATTAGAAACGTACATGCATGAAGTTAGAAGCCAAAAATCGTGCCTTTAGGAGTGTAAACATGAGTTTACGGTCCATGAATATTCATGAACCGTAAACACCAAAACCGTAAACACCAAAGAGGGTGTTTTGGTATCCCTAACTCCTTCCTTAGCATGTTAAATGCACTAGAAACTTGTATGATTGAGCTTAGGATCACGAAACACGAAGGGAATAGTGTGCCAAAGGGTTTACAGCCGTAAACCCTAGTGTT
The DNA here is from genome assembly GCF_002870075.4 of Lactuca sativa. Taxonomy (NCBI): domain Eukaryota; kingdom Viridiplantae; phylum Streptophyta; class Magnoliopsida; order Asterales; family Asteraceae; genus Lactuca; species Lactuca sativa. The sequence goes on along the minus strand of NC_056625.2, from coordinate 27,072,995 downwards.
TACGACCGCAACTCCCAAGGAGTGGTCCAAGGACCGCAAACTCCAAGGGAGTGCCCCTTTTGAACCCTAACCACTTCCCAAGGCATGTATTTAACCTTAGAACCATTTTTAGTGATGCAAGAGACCTTAAAACACACAAATACACTCCTACCATGAGTTTACGGCCGTAAACTCATGGGGGAATTGGTCCCTCAACCGTAAACTCACATAGGGTGAGTATTTGAGGACTAAACTCCATAGTGAGGCCTTACACTCCTTCCTTGCAACTTAATAGCCTCCTAGCACTTGACCAAAGCATTTTTCTTCGTATTAGGATGTCTATACGTGTTTAATTAGTGTTTAGTCACTAACTATATGTAAACATATGTCTTCATATGTTTCTAGGGTCATAGAGTGTGTTCAAGTCTTCACTTGACACCTAGCACCCTACCCGACATTCAATCCACTCCACTCGCTGCAGGTGAGTTCATACCCCTTAATTAACCTTTCAATTGTTTTTAAATGCTTTTATGGGGGAGGGAATACAAGTTGAATCCAACAATTTATAGTATCAATCACATGTGATTTGTAGCTTACAATCAAAAAGGGGTTTCTATACTTTTAACCGTTTGCCTTCAAAAGCTATTTTCAATGTTATTCAAACTCATTTTCTGTAAATTTGTTATAAAAAATATTTTCAAACTCTTTTAAAACTTTTTATGTTTCTAAAATATATCCACACCAATATATTTATATAAGTAAGGCTTGAAGGACTTAGGACTGATAGCTCGCCTTATTACCTGTTCTTGTTTGATTGGGGTCTTGGGGATATTGTTATCTATCCGACTGTCGTTGAATTCTTAGTTATATATTGTATGTATTTGTGTTGGATATGAATACCTTCGTTTACTCCAATATTTATGAGTATCCAAGAACGATTGCAACAGGTCAGTTAACTATAATAGATATAGTTAAGGTTTACCACTCCTCGCTAGCATTACTATGATACTTACTACCGTTAGTGCTATTATGAGTCGCTACATGTTAAGTACTATACAGGAAGAATACTATATGCTATAACAGAAGAATACTAAATACATTTTACCGAGAAGCATAATATACACTAATACAAGAGAACATACTAATACAGAATGTGATGCAATATTTCTACATACGACACTTTACTGCGCCTCCACCATGTAACCTTAGTCTCCTGGAGGGAGAGCGGACACTATGTGTATAGATCTATACAGGGCGGACACTTACACATCCCGACTGCTAGCTACAGTCCGAGCCGACTAGGCCCAAGGATGATAACATGCTACCACACTACATATTACCTGGAGGGTCATGATACATTTAATCTCCTATCCGCATGGTTACATACTTATTCACATTCGGAACCCTAATCTAACAAATTACGAATTGTAGGTAAAGTAGACTCCCCGAGGTGTATTAAATACATATCGCTACCTAGAGTCTACGGTTAATTACCATCCATGCGGCAGTAATACTGCTAGAATAATACATTATCCTCCCATTTTCTTTATTTAAATGATGTTCAAATTATATTTTTATATAATTATGAGGCTAATTGGGAAAACTTTTACACACTCAAAGGATCAAACTTACAAGTAACCAAGTCTTGGCAGAAGACTACTTTTATTAGAAAATATAGGATTTTCTAGAGATTCACACTATTTTCAAACTTAATAACAACTTTCATGTTATACAACTGTAAACATTTTTATACGAGCAATGACACTAAAATCTTATGAACTCACCAGCTTTATGCTGATACTTGTTTTCAAAATAACTTGTATTCTCAGTTCGGCAATAGACAGGTACATATGCAGTTTTTGAGAAGACGGAGAGCATACAAGATTCATCTTTATTTTTTATTATACTTTTGGTGTCTAACAAACTGTACAGAACATGCTTGTATTACAATTACTATATTAGTGAAATGGATGTTGTTGCTTGTTTTTACTATTATGCATTGTTATGATACTGTACATGACGTCTTCCGTCCCAGAACGTATTCTGCCGTTCTCGGTTTTGGGGTGTGACATATTTAAATTAACTATTTAAGTATTTTGTCCATACAGTTCAAAAGTTCTAGCTTTAAACTGATAATGGTTTACATACAATAACATATTAAATCTAATAAATTAAGTATAATATGTTAAAAGTTAAATACATAGCTTTATAAGTAGAAATAAAAATATTATTTTAATATTGAAATTTACTTTACTTTTTATTACACTTTAGGTTTGATACTTATTTAACCTTATTAACCAATTTATAATCATTATTAGAAAGACGCTACAATTTATCACTTTTAACTATTTACAAAAGATTCTTTTGGTTGTTTAAGTTTAACCAAAATTTTATGTTTAAGTTGATACTGTAAGGTTATATTTAAATTAACAATTTAAGTATTTTATACAAATTGCGTTGCGCAGAAGCATCTATATAGTTGAAATGTTTAAAAATATATGTTTTTTTAAATATAACAATAATGTCATTGTTAAATTTGATATAATAATTCTTATACTAAGTTGATATAGTATATTGATTATTTTGAATTGTATGATAATATATACATGTATTAAAACTGCATAATCTCAATCTTATGAATGACCTCTACCTGCGGATTACTCATGAAATTAAATATAATATATGGTTTAATATTATTTATAGTTGTTGTTATTGTTAATTCATTTTTAAAATTTATTTGCTTAACGTTTTAATTTCTATTAGTGTAATTATTTAAAACATCAAAAAAAAAATTATTTTAAAGGTAGCAATATTATCATTTATATAGAGTTATTTTTAACTATTGTTATTTTAAGTTATTTTAAGCTACTTATTTCAAAACTTTTAACGATTATGAAAATATCTTTAAGAAATATTTTAGTTAAATTGATATTACAATTTACTTTTTGCATTTAGCACTACAATTTATCACTTTTCACTATTCACAAAATATTCTTTGGGTTTTTTTAAGTGGAACTGAAATTTATATTGAAGTTGATCGTGTAATGTTATATTTAAATTAACAATTTAAGTATTTTGTCCATACAGTTTAAAAGTTGTAGCTTTAAACTGATAATGGTTTACATACAATAACATTTTAAATCTAATAAATTAAATACAATACGTTAAAAGTTAAAGACATAACTTTATAAGTAGAAGTAAAAATATTATTTTAATATTGAAATTAAGTTTATTTTTTATTACAGTTTAGGTTTGATACTTATTTAACCTTATTAACCAATTTATAATCATTATTAGAAAGACACTACAATTTATCACTTTTAACTATTTACAAAATATTCTTTGGGTTGTTTAAGTTTAACTAAATTTTATATTTAAGTTGATCATGTAATGTTATATTTAAATTAACAATTTAAGTATTTTATACAAATTGATCAAAAATTGTAGGTTTAAAATGATAACGGTTTACATACAACATATTAGACCTATTAAATTAAGTATAATATGTTAAAAGTTAAAAGCAAACTTTATAAGTAGAAGAAAATATATTTTTTTAATATTGAAATGTAGTTTATATATGGTTACACTTTAGATTTTATATTTATTTAACCTTATTAACCAACTTATAATAATTATTAGAAAGAAATTGAAAAGTCATGGGAGTTTCAAATGAATGTGGTGAAAGGAAAAAATGCATGGGAGTTTCAAATGAATGTGGTTCAAGAAAAAATGCAAGTTTTATAAGTATACAATGATAATGATAATGATAATGATATATATATATATATATATATATATATATATATATATATATATATATATATATATATAGATATATATATATATATATATATGATAATTTATACTTATAAATAATGCAAAATGATTATTTTGTTAAAGTACGTAGGAGCAAAATCAATTGTTCCTTCATGCCATGCTCTAAATTCACCACCATTAGTTCCATTCGTACCTACAAAGTTTTAGATATATAAAGTGCATGACGTGTGATTAATTAATTTGAAGGTGAAAATGTGTGGGGTTTCAAATGCATGAGGTGTTTGAAATTTGTGTAGGGGTTTCAAAAACATGAGATGATTGGAAAAATGTCTCCTTTATAAGTATATTAGGCGAATATCCGCGCGTTGCGCAGAAACACCTATATAGTTGAAGTCCTTACAAATATATGTTTTTTTAAATGTAACAATAAGGTTGTTGTTAAATTTGATATAATAATTCATATACAAAATTGATATAATATATTGATTATTTTGAATTATATGATAATATATACATCTATTATAACTGCATAATCTTAATCTTTTGAATGACTTCTACCTACGATTTACACATTAACAAAATTAAATATTATATATGGTTTAATGTTATTTATAATTGTTGTTATTTTTAATTAATGTTTTAAAACTTATTTGCTTAATGTTTTAATTTCTATTATTATAATTATTTAAAACATCAAACATTGTTTTTTGATTTTAAAGGTAACAATATAATCATTTATATAGAGTTATTTTTAACTATTGTTACTGTAAGTTATTTTAATCTATTTATTTGAAAACTTTTAATGATTTTAAAAATATAGTTAGGAAATATTTTAGTTAAATTGAGATTACGATTTAGTTTTTGAATTTATCACTACAATTTATCACTTTTAACTATTTACAAAATATTCTTTGGGTTTTTAAGTGCAACTGAAATTTATATTTAAGTTGACACTGTAATGTTATATTTAAATTAACAATTTAAGTATTTTGTCCAAACTGTTCAAAAGTTGTAGCTTTAAACTGATAATGGTTTACATACTGTTAGGGTGCAAAGTCATGCTTGGATGTGGAGTGTTAGTGCTTACCCTCTTGTAAGTGTAAATGGGTTGAGTTTTTTCCTATAATTAGGAGGTGAGTGACTCCCAATATGTAATGATCATTTTGGAGCGTGAGTTTTAGAGAGAGAATTATTGCAAACCCATTTGTACTCTTTCTAACCAAACTAATGAGAGCTAAAAAATAATTATTTACTCCATGTGTTCATGATTTATATGATGATTCACTAGATCCTTCAGATTCTGCATTTGTCATCATAATCAACACCACTACAAATGGTATCAAAGCTCATAATTCTCACTACTATTGGTATCAAAGCTAATAATACTACTACACATACAACAGCATTTTAAATTTAATAAAGTAAGTATAATATGTTAAATGTTAAAGACATAATTTTATATGTAGAAGTAAAGATATTATTTTAAAATCGAAATTTAGTTTATTTATGATTAAATTTTAGGTTTGATATTTATTTAACCTTATTAACCAACTTATAATCATTATTAGAAAGACACTACAATTTATCATTTTTAACTATTTACAAAATATTCTTTGGGTTTTTTAAGTTGAACTAAAATTTATATTTAAGTTGATCATGTAAGGTTATATTTAAATTAACAATTTAAGTATTTTATACAAATTTTTCAAAAGTTGTAGCTTTAAAATGATAATGGTTTACATACAACAACATGTTAGACCTAATAAATTAAGTATAATATATTAAAAGTTAAAAACATAACTTTATAAGTAAAACAAATATATTCTCTTAATATTGAAATTTAGTTTATATATGATTACACTTTAGGTTTGATATTTATTTAACCTTATTAACCAACTTATAATCATTATTAGAAAGAAATTGAAAAGTCATGGGAGTTTCAAATGAATATGGTGAAAGGAAAAAGAAATGAGAGTTTCAAATGAATATGGTGAATGGAAAAATGCTTCCTTTACAATATAGAAAGATAAATATATATATAGATATAGATATAGATAATTTGTAAGTATATATATATATATATATATATATATATATATATATATATATATATATATATATATATATATAATAGAGATAGGTAGATCAATAGATAGATTTGTGAAACATACCGCACATAATCATGAGTTTACTTTTTATTACAAGAAATTATTTTGTAGACCATCTTTGAAGTTCAAAAAATCATGAAATACTTTGTGACATCCTCAATTTCACAGCCATAAAAGACCGATTTGTTTAGGTTTATTTAAAAATCAGAGTATCCTTTTTGACGAATAATATTGCAGAGTTTGTTCCCCGAAAGCACGATAAAGATATTATCAAAGCATTTCTGAAGAAATATATTTTATTTATATTAAAACATTGGGATGTCATCGTCAATACAGAAACATAAGCATAACAAATTATTACAAGCCTTACAGTAACTAAACTAGTAGCTTAATACTCATTGAATCTCTCAGCAGAATGTATATTTCATATAGCCACCTATGATACAATAAACTAAGTGGGTCAGGTTGGGAAACCTGATGAATACATAGGGACCTCAATCCCACAATGTGATAATAATGTACATCTCAAACTTGCAAATCCAACTATTATCATTAACATAGATATATCATATCTCTAAAACAATTTATCATATCCTGTTGATTCCCACGTACTGATCCTATACAATGATCTTACAAGATCTAGCCTAAAGGATCAATATGAACAACAAACTGACGACGATACTTTAGAAATTCCCTAGCTGCAAGCGAGGATCAATAAATGCATCAATAAGGGGAATGGAATAAGTTTCACCATGAATCTTCGTTCGTAAAAACAACAAGACAATTAAGTCTGGGGTGGTTATCTAGATAACTGTGTCTGGTAGTGGTCTGACACCATGAGGTATTTTACCCCCAGACTCACCTATCCGACAATATAACATCAGACATACCTAATAGTGATCTATTAAGTACACACTCTATTAGGTAGACTATGAAGTTCCCTCAATTACTTCGTAAAAGGAAACGCTGACACACAAAGCTCATCAAAAGGAAAAGTATGGGGAAATACTAATAAAGTACTCCCGTACGCACCCGTACTCTGACACATAATAGTGTCAAAGAGGACTTGGTACATGATAGTACTTATGTCACATTATAGTACCCTGGTATGAGTAGGACCCCTACCCCAGAACATAATAATACCACGACACAAGCAGTACCTAAGATACATAGCTTTGAAAAAGACTTGGTACATAGAAAGTACTTTTGTGCGTAGGATATACTCCATCGATCATCAATCTCCTCGAATAGAGTTTCTACTCTCTATTCCAATCACACACATACCCTTAGTAAGATGCTATCCAATATCTAAACTTAATTGAACCAAGCATATCTTTTAAGTTTTATTTCATCACTAGGCAAGCCTACAATGCTTATAATCAACTTTCAGTACTAACTCTGTTTCAGCAACACTATCCTAATTTAGTGTAATATTTTATAAAGAGTATTTAAGTATTAACATACATTTATCTTCTCATTTATAATACTTCTATTATTATTATCATGTAAATACATCTTAACACATATAGAACCATGTCTAGTTCATATAACATATATCATCAAATATACATATAACACATATTTCTGGATAATAAGCATATAACTCAAATATAAACTTTCAAAATATATTTAATACCTTTATTAATACTTGTATTAAAATCATGTTCATGAAAGGGACTATGCACTCACTTGTTAAAGTGACGACTTGAAATTTGGGCAGCGCTTCGCTTCTAGCAACTGTCTTTTCCTTTGACGTAACCTAGCATTATTATCGTTAAGTTTTAGTTTAATTATCTCCCCCCTTAGGATGATTATGTCCTGGAATCATCAACGAAATAGGGCTTGTATAATCACTCCATACGTTATCTTTTAGTCCTAGGTAATAATCATAACTCTTATGTCCTTTTTAAATGAGTATCCAACTCTTGGTCTTCTCGACTACTGGTGGTGCTCATCTTGTACCTGCTCTTTGTACTATGTTGGACTTTCAATCGTAACCTTATATTTACAAACTCGATCCTTATTGGAGACTACCAATCCTTCTTAAACATAGTTAATTTAAGATAAGTTCTTTACTTTTATTATCGTAACATACTGATGGGTCATGTTCTAATGACCTCATGTCGTATGATGCAATGCTTAGACTCATGTCTTTTGAGTCAAATTCCTTAATGAAATATACCTTCATGTTCTAATGTGATATAATCACATTCTAGCATGTAGCACTTCTAGCTACAAGCTTCTTACTTTAACTATAACTGCGATACTTCTATTGATCGCTTCGATTATCTTTTGCTTCAATCTTATAGCTTAAGTCAAATGCTACATTTATCTTGGTTCTATGAACCATGTAAGATACTTATCTTAGTCGGAGTTGATTTTATATGACCACTAGGTTCAGAATAACAATCATCTTCCTAGTCATTACAAAAAACGATGGTAACGACAGACATAAACAAAACAAAATCAATTACTAGTGCCTTGTTAACCTTGTGACTTTTCCTAATCCAAGTGTGAGTCATGTGCTTCTAGTAGTATAGGCCTCTACTGCCTTCCACCCACTCATACTCGTTCCAAGTATTGTCTTGCAATTCTCCAAGTCACCATACAACAATTTCACATAGACATTTAACACATCGGATAACATAACTAAGTTTTATATTATTTCTTGAAACGAACATGAATATTCAACTTCACCCTACACTAGGCCTCTTATAAAAGGCTACACCACATGATACCATCTATGTGGCTACTTTATATCTTGATCTTTGAATATATAGATCCTTACTCCTGGTCCCTTGCATCCTCACCTGCTTCATTAAGGATCATCTGGAATGCTCTTGCCTTTGGATTTGGTGGTACTTTTGGCTTTGTCGTTCCTTCCCTCTTTGGGCAGCCTTGCTTAAAGCGTCGTTCTTCACCACACTTAAGCAAACTTCTCTCTTGGTCATGCATTCATTGGCATAGTGACCAGTTTTCCCATATTTGAATTAGGTGACCTCTTGAGAGCATCTCCGAATGCAACGCCCGCGGATCCGGGCTAGTCAATTTAGAGACAATAAGCATCAAAAATGAGTTTTTGATGGAAGATTATTTAGAAGGATTAATCCTAACCAAGTTGTAGTATATGTTACAAGGGTTCAGTACATATAAATAACGTTGAAATCCGAGTTATAACGAAGAAGTTATGACCCGTCGAAGTTTTTCGGCAAAATTGACACTGCACTGGGAGACGTAAATAGTGAATTTACGATAGAGGAATTTTTAGCCTTAGTAATCTAAACAAAAGTCGTATAATATGTTAAACTGAGAGCGTCCATAGAAAGAATGCCCAAATCTGACTTTGTATAAGGAAGTTATGAATTTTCTAACATTTGGCATAGCAGTGCACGACCCAAAACTCGAATTTTAGCTCGAGCCGTTTTTGGCCTACGCGACCTGAATGAGAGTTGAAGATCTCATTAATAGGAACTCAATGGTAAAAAGACATACGAAAACGGAGTCCGTATATAGAAGTTATGAATTTTACACGGACATTTAACAGTATAATCTCCTCCTACTGTTAAATTTAAGATCGGTCGAGAATTAGCAGACGAAAGTTTTAGATCTTATTTTTACCTACTCGCGGATATAAAGAATGTCGAGAGTAGAGCTCGTATGTTAAAGATATGGACGAAACTTGGTCCCTACTCTTTGAGCGCGATAAATTCGATACAGTTTTGTAAATCTGAGGTAGAATCAGAATTAGCTGACGGTGTCTTAATGAAAGTTGTAGTACTCGTAAATACCAACGCGTGGATATAAAGAACGTCAAAAATGAAGTTCGTATGAACGAGTTACAAATTATAATAACATATTTATGTATTAAAATAAAGTATAAATCATATATACGTACACACACACACACACACACACACACATATATATATATATATATATATATATATATATATATATATACAAATGTATATATCATTAGAAAGGTATCGACGATGCGGTTATTATAAGACTAGTGTTGAGTACTTTCGACATTAGTTTAGCACGAATATCGTTAAATCTATTTAAAATAGTATTATGAAGGGGCGTTTAGTAGTTTATATCACTAGAAGGTCATTAAGTAATTATGGAGGGTAGTTTTTGTAAATTCAATTACTATAAATAAGAGGTTTGGGCTCTCATATTTCTTGAACCATTCTCTTGATTCAAGAGTCTTTCTCTTCTTATCCCCCAAGCATTTTGGTCCCTCATGATTCGACTTCTCTTTCTGTAGTTATAGTATAGTAAGGTGAGCGCTGAAGCGCTGCATGAATCTTTCTTAGAAAGATTCAGCGACGAAGTTCTGCCCCTGCAGAGCCCGACTCCTAGCTAAAACCCCCTTGTAAGTAAGTTATGATTACCCTATTTTAATATAGCTTATATTTAAAATCAGTATTGTTATTATAAAATTATATTAAATATTGGAGCTATTATTATATAAGTGTCATTATAATATCTTTTTAACTACTCGCGGTACGGGGAATCTAGTTTAAAGGGCCGCATAGGGTTGTTGGATTTCAGAAGTGCTATATATGCCAAAATGGTCCTGCCCTCCGGTATTTTATGTCTGGCCCCTGTCTGTACATAGTGGTTGGAAAGTATTGTTTAACACTTATATAATAATAATAACAATAAGACTAATAATTAGTCACGGTAAATATTAGACTAAAATCTAGTGATAACAATACTAGGTTTCATTGAAGGAAATTATTTTAAAGTAAACGAAGCGTTGTCCGAGTACCGAGTCACCACCTTATCAAGTGAGTGCATGGTCTCTTTCATCTTACACATAGATATGAAGTATTTTATATAAATTACGTGCTATGTGTGCATTTTATTTGAATACTTGCTGTCTATGATGGATGAATGATTTTATACATGTTTTAAATGATTTAAATATATATTTATTTTATATCTACAAATATGTTGGGATAAAACATGGGTAGATGAAATAGTTGGTGTGTGATGAAATAAAATGATGAGAGATAGGTGATGATAATTAGGTGATGGTTAGGTGATGATGAATCGGTGATGTAAGATGAAAGATACTATAACCTTGTCCGAAAATTTGGAGATGTAGTCATCTACCAAAGTATAGATGGCGACCACGGACTATTATAGACAACCCCGTGGAAACACCAGCAGGCTCACAACCTGTAGGGGATGAATTACGAGTTCAGGCGATGTTGTAACTACGTATTCATGTGATGATACTCTAACCCTTACTATGAATTACAAGTTCAGGCGATGTTGTAACTACGTATTCATGCGATGATACTCCAACCCTTACTAGGTGCGTATCGAGGGAGAAATCCCCGAACCATTATTGTCTGTGTGATGTAGGCGATGATCCGTAGGAAAAGTCCTTAGAAACGAACATATAAGGAAATGAGATGCAAAGAGATGAGAGGTAAATACGATATAGGAGATGAACATTAAGGTAATACTTTAGGGAATATCAAATGAAGAAAATAAGGATGGGTAATCAGGTTAATTGTTTGACATGTATTATGTGAAGAAACAAGTTAATTATATTATTGTGGGTTGAAAACTCTATGTACTCACCAGGTTTCCCAACCTAACCCACTTAGTTTATTTGTATCACAGGTGTCGATATGAAGTTACATTTCACTGAGAGATTAAGGAGATGTAAATCACTAATGATAATGAATGTAAGTTCTGTTTATGCTTATGTTTCTGTATTAACGATGACATCCCAATGTTTTAAAATAAATAAAAAATACATTTCTTCGGAAATGCTTTGATAACGTATTTATCATGTTTTTCTGGGAACAAATTCCGGAACATTTTTATAAAAAGGGTACTCTGATTTTTATAAAGCATAAACATAATTAGTCTTTTCTGGCTGTGAAAATGGGGATGTCACACCCAATGTGTTTCCTTCTGCACTTGTCACACCACTTTTCTTCATTGTTATCCCCATACCTCTTATTTTTGGGGTCAGACTTTGGGAACCTATTTTTCTTTTCGGGTCTTGAAGACCCCTCAAACTTCCTTTTCTCGCCAACTTCAACCTTATTGGTAGTTCTGCCTTTGATCATTTCTTCAATAGACTTAGAAGCCCAAATGGCCGCCTCAAGAGTAGGTGTGTGGCATACTGGCACAGTGTACTCCCCTGGTAGTCCCTTTGTATATTTATCGATTTTTGTTAGCTCGTCAGGGATGATGCGCAAAGCAAAAGCCATCTTGTCTGTGAATACATTGGTATACTCATCAACGGACATGTTGCCCTTTTTCAAAGCCAGAAACTAGTTCTCCAACTCTAACATGTTTTGGGTTGAGCAGAACTTACGTTTAAAGTGTACCAAGAATTTTACCCATGTCTGTTGTAGTGGCTCATTGGGGCTTATGATCTTTCCCAAAGTGTTCCACCAACAAACAGCCCCACCCTTAAACTGACGTACAACATAAGTAGTTTGTAGCTTTCCCTTGCAACCACATGTTATGAAAGCTAGCTCCATGTCAGAGATCTAGTCCATAACTCCGATTGGATCTTCTTTCCCAGTAAAAGTTGATGGTTTGCAACTTGTAAAGTCTTTATACTTACATCTGCTCCTTTCAATTCCTTCATCCCGGTTATTTCTCCTAACCACTTATGGTTCGGCTTGACTAACGTTTCTACTATAATTTCCTTCTTCTAAATGTTCTTCATTCAATTCAGGTTATACAATGGGTATAGTTGGTTCATCCCTACTCTGTTGAAGTAGACGTCTTGTTTCATCCATTTGACAATCCAACATCATTTGTATCATTGCTTGTACTCCTACCATCATGATTGGCTCGGATGCAGCGGCTACCTCTAGTGCATACTCAATCACTCATGGCTCAGGCTGCTGATTACCGTTTTCAAATACGCTTCGAGTTCTCACCATGTCAATCTATATGCCAAATTAGACGTTCGGTGTGAAGTGAATAGAATTAAGACAGGAAAGCTTTATTTACGATAGACGTATAAATCTCCTTATAACTTTGAAATGTTATATGCTAGTTCTAATATCGTAGTTAAACATTTAGAAGTCTTAACACATAAAATTTCCAGATCCAGTCAGCAATAAACCATATTACCGATTAAACGATAGCATCATAAAGCATATAATCCATATTATAGTATAAATCATTTAGCACATAAAAGAAAATGAGGTATCTTCTTTAAAATAAGCTAGTTCTTGTGTCTATTTAGGTATACTTCATAAATATAGCAAACACTCATCTAGCAATCATCGCTTAGGATTCTGAGTTTAAGTCTAGAAATTTCCTAAAATTCCTAGTTTGCATATACTAATACTTTGATACCAACTGTGACATCCCCAATTTCATGGCCATAAAATACCGATTTGTTTATGCTTAATTAAAAATCAGGGTATTATTTTTGAAGAATAATATTGCGGAATTTGTTCCCAGAAAATATGATAATGATATTATTAATGCATTTCCGAAGAAATGTAGTTCATTTATATTAAAACATTATAATGTCATGGTCAATACAGAAACATAAGCATAACGGATTATTACAAGCCTTATAGTAATTAAACTAGTGGCCTAATACTCCTTGAATCTCTCAGCAGAATGTATCTTTCATATAGCCACCTGTGCTACAATAAACTGAGTGGGTCAGATTGGGAAACATGGTGAATACATAAGGATTTCAATCCCAAAATGTGATAATAATGTATATCTCAAACTTGCAAATCCAACTATTATCATTAACACAGATATATCATATATCTAAAACAATTTATCCCATTCTGTCGATTCCCACAGACAGATCCTATACAACGATCTTACAAGATCTAGCCTAAAGGATCAATATAAAAAACAAACTGACGATGCTGCTTCGGAAATTCCCTGGTAGGAAATGAGGATCAATAAATACATCAAACGATGGGAATGGAATATGTTCACCTTGAACCTCCGTTCTAAAAAACAACAAGACAATTAAGTCAGGAGTGGTTATCTAGATAATTGTACCTAGCAGTGGTCTGACACCGTGAAGTATTTTACCCCCAAACTCACCCTATCTGGCAATATAACATCATACATACCTAGCAGTGGTCTATTACTGACACACTCTATTAGGCAGACTATGAATTTCCCTCAATTACTTCATGAAAGGAAACGCTGACCCACAAAGCTCATCAAAAGAAAAGGTATGGGGAAATACTAATAAAGTACGCCCGTACGCTCCCGTACTTCGACACATAATAGTGTCAAAGTACTTATGTCACATTATAGTACCCTGGTATGAGTTGGACCCCTACCCCATAACATAATAATACCACGACACAAGCAGTATCTAAGATACAGAGCTTTGAAAAAGACTTGGTACATAGAAAGTACTTTTGTACGTAGGACATACTCCATCGATCATCAATCTTCTCGAATAGAGTTTCTACTCTCTATTCCAATCACACACGTACCCTTAATAAGATGCTATCCAATATCTAAACTTAATTGAACTAAGCATATCTTTTATGTGTTCTTTCATCACTAGGCAAGCCTACAATGCTTATAATCAACTTTCAGTACTAACTCTGTTTCGGCAACACTATCCTAATTTAGTGTAATATTTTATAAAGAGTATTTAAGTATTAACATACATTTATCTTCTCATTTATAATACTTCTATTATTATTATTATCATGTAAATACATCTTAACACATATAGAACCATGTCTAGTTCATATAACATGTTGGAATAGTGTCTAAGGCTGCAACTATATTAGGCAAGTATTTGACCCGATTATGCATGGTCTTTTTGGGTTGCCTTCACCATAGCAACTTGACAGGATGATTTATTATGAGAGAATAAATATTATTGATATATTATGAGAATAATATAATGAATAATAATATTGTTATTTGATTAATATAAGTCATGAATTAATTAGTATTAATTTGGTGACTTAAAGAGATTAATTAAATAAGAGGGTATAAACTGTCAATTGTTTGATAGTTACACTTTGGGCTGTAAATCCTTCTTGGATAGAGGTTGGACGAATTCTAGGGCTTGGGATAGCCTCAAATTCGTCCAAGGCTTATCTTTGGAAAGGATTTGGATTGCTTTAAGGAAAGATTATCCAACTAGGGTTTAAGGGTGAAACCCTAGGAGCCTTACAAGTATAAATAGACCTCTAGGGCAAGGGAAATCGGCACCTCTGCTAAAGCAAAGAAACCCTGGCCGATTTCTAATCCCTCTCCTCTCTCTCAAATCATCCTCCTTGCTAGTTGGTGTTTGTAAGCCATTAGAGGAGTGACAATTGTGACTCTAGAGCTCCAAGACAACAAGATCAAAACAAGAGATTCAAAGGTAAACTTCTAGATCTGATTTTGTATTGTTCTTATACCTCATTAGTCATTAGAAGTCTTGGATTCACAGCATGTTTAATTAGAGAAACCTAGATCCAAGCATTAGGGTTTGCATGTGCACATAGGAATGTTCATATGGCCAAAACCCATCAGTGGTATCAGAGCCTAGATTGATTTCTATTAAATTGTTGCTTGTTTGTTTGAATCTTACCTGCAAAATTTGAAATTTGTGTTTCTGAGTCATGGACTCGGCGAGTTGGCCTGACTCGGCGAGTCCGAGCGTAAGGAAGGGCCAAATTCGGGATTTTTTGATATTTATCTTATGGAAACTTGCCTTTATCATATTAGATCAACCCTAATCCGTTTTTTTGATATATATGACTATAATCTTAATCTAATTAAAGAGATTTATCAATTAATAAAATATTTAATTTTCTTATGTGATAATTAATTAATTATTTTGATTAAATTGGTAAATTATTATGCAAGAAATCTTAAATAAATCAAATATGGATAATTTTGGAATTAATTGTTAATTAAGATTATTTGTTATTTGATCCTCCATGTTTTAAATGTTTAAAACTTGTCATCAAGTTTTGAAATTTATTTTTTGAGATTAAAAGTTTAATTTAGACAATTTAAATTTCAAACCCTAGAATTTTACAAGTTTAAAATACAACCCTATACTAATATAATATTGCAAGATTAATATATATGTATAACTAAAATGCTAGTCTTACCGTTAGTAGGCCTCATTCACGAAGTCGATCTATAAGGTGGGTATAAGGTTGCGGCCTATAAAATGGCGCTTAATGGGTGTACACTCACACCCACCGCTTGCTTGATCGGTGGAGGGTCGTTAGCCGAACGGGTAGGATAGGGCAACCTCATCCTCTCATTAAAAGTATAATATGAAATACAAAGTAACTACATGTTTTAAAAATTTCCCAATCTTAGTTACTTTAGGAAAAGTGAATTGATGCAATCCCATGAAATTACACTTTGCACCCTTGCTAAGAAGTTAGTGGAGCGTGTGTTGTTTACCGGCACACTAATTGGTTCTAAGCAAATGTGGAAAAGGGTGATTCATTGTTTATCATAGTTCGATGGAGCGTGTGTGGTTTACCGGCACATCGAATAGGTGATCGTTACAATGAAGGCACCATGTGAATTTGCATGGTAATTCACACCCGCTTTGTGATCCTCGGTATCCCAGTCACAAACAAGAGGGGCATATCGAGATTTAAAAATGCCATTGAAAAGGTTCAATGAATCTCATCTAAACCTAGGAATTCTCAAATTCATTTAGAACTTAAAGTTAGGTTTTCATGGTGGAGAATTAGTGAATCGTCATTCACTTACCTTCAAATTGTTTGCATGTTAGATTACGACATCCCTTTTCTAATATGTAAATATTGTTGTTGGATCCTAGCCCTAATTTTCTTATTGGGTGATAATTAGGGATTCATATTCTAATCTATCTTTGTCCTTTCTAATTGTAGATGTCGAACGCAAACAACGCTGCTGCTAGTTCATTCACATTGATGAGCCTTTGTCAAAAGGTCACCTTCGATGGGACGAACTTTAGCGAATGGATAAGATACATTCGCACTATTGCTCGCTATGAGGATAAGGAGTATGTCCTCGATGAGAAGCTCGAGAAAATCAACCCTGAAATCGCTACTCCGGCTGAAATGACCGCTTTTGAAACTCACGAGCGAGATGCAACGAAGGTACATTGCATCATGATAGCCACTATGAACTCCGAATTCCAAAAGTCCTATGAGGACATGTACCCGTACGAGATGCATCAAGACTTATTGGAGAGATATCACCAAAACGCGAGACAAGAGCGTTATGAGATTTTCACTAACATGATTTCCGCTAAGATGGGTCATGGAGACTCTCTTACCGTGCACCTGAAAAAGATGCAAAGGTATGTCGACCGTCTTCGCAAGTTGAATGTTGACTTTGGGGAAGACTTGGCGATCGACATGGTGCTTCACTCTTTGCCTCCAAGCTACAATAAATTCAGGATGACCTACCACATGAACAAAGAGGAGGTCACCCTAAGGAAACTCCAAGGTCTCTTGAGGGTCGCTGAGAGCAACTTCAAGGACAAGTCTGTTGCACCAACTCCCAATCCACCCGTTGCTCCTGTCTTGGCTATTGGACAAGGAAAGGGAAAGAAGAGGAAGGCTTTGTCTAAGAACTATCGCAAGGTTAAAGCCCGAGATGGTGCCTCTTCTAGTGGGACCAAAGTTGATCCTGCTAAACCCTGCCCTAACCCAAAGGCGGCAGAGTGCCACCACTGTCACAAGATAGGACATTGGAAGAGAAGCTGCCCAGAGTACCTGCAAGCCATCAAGGAAGGAAAGATCAAGCCGTCTTTCGCAGGTATATACACAATCAAATCTAACGATTCATCTCATGCTATTTCTTGGGTTCTTGATACCGGTTGTGGTTACCACATTTGTTCTAATGTGCAGGGACTAAGAAGAAATAGGGATGTGGAGGCTGGAAGAATAAATCTAATCATGGGGAACAGAAGATCGTCGCTTGTGACCAAGATTGGAGTGTATTCTTTAGTGCTTAGGAATGGTTTAAGTTTAGATTTGAACAATTGTTGCTATTCGCCACAAATGGCTAGAAACATCATTTCATTTCATGGTTTGTTTAGACAAGCTTTTAGATTTTCTTTTAATAATGAGAATGGTTCTATTTTGGCTTATCTAAATGGTGTCTTTTATTTTGAAGCAATACCGTGTAATGGAATTTATGAAACTGTTATGATTGTTGATAACTTAGGAAATGATGTTTTGAACATAGATTCTTCCAATAGTATGGATAGAGAATCCTTGTGGCATTGTCGTCTTGGACATGTCAACAAGAAACGCATAGCCCAACTCCAAAAGGATGGAGTGTTGGAGTCATTCGACCTTAGGGAAGATGACACATGCGAATCTTGTTTACTTGGAAAGATGACCAAGTCACCCTTCACAAGTACGTGTGAAAGGGGCGAGGGTCTATTGGACCTAATACATACCGATGTATGTGGACCGTTTAGATCAACCACAAAGGATGGGAACCGCTTCTACGTGACTTTTACCGATGACTATAGTAGATATGGGTATATCTATTTAATCAAGCAAAAGTCAGAAACTTTTGGAAAGTTCAAAGAGTTCAAGAATGAAGTGGAGAATCAATTGGGCAGGAAAATCAAGATGCTTCGATCCGATCGAGGAGGAGAGTACCTAAGTCTTGAATTCCACGATTATCTCAAGGAGTGTGGAATAGTTTCACAATTGACGCCTCCTAGGACACCGCAGTTGAATGGTGTGGCAGAAAGGCGTAATCGAACCTTGTTGGATATGGTTCACTCTATGATGAGTCGTGCTTCACTATCAATCTCTTTTTGGGGGTATGCCTTAGAGACTGCCGCCCATATCCTTAACCGAGTCCCTACTAAGAAGGTTGCCAAAACACCTCACGAGATGTGGACAGGGAAAGCTCCCTCGTTAGCACATATCAAGGTTTGGGGTTGCGAGGCTTTCGTAATACGAGATACTCACGACAAGCTCGAACCTCATAGTGAGCGATGTATTTTCATCGGCTACCCGCAGAAATCCTTTGGATATCTCTTCTATAGACCGAAGGACAATGTTGTCTTCGTTGCGAGGAGAGCAGTTTTCCGAGAGCGAGAACTCATAGGCCAAGGAGACAGTGGAAGGAAAATTGAGCTTGAAGAGATTCAAGAATCGATTGATCAAGGAACCTCTACCGCTGGCACTCAACCCGAGGAGGAAACTCCGGTTGAACCGATTGACGAGTCCTTACCTCTTAGACGTTCCGAAAGAGTTAGAGTTCAACCCCAGTTTTATGGTTTTCATATTACTACCGAAGGGGACACGTATATTAGTGATGGTACACTAATAAACCTTGATGAACCTAATAGCTATAAGGAAGCCATGGCAGGCCCGGAGTCTGCGAAATGGAAAGAGGCGATGGATAGCGAGATCCAATCCATGTATGATAACCAAGTTTGGAATTTGGTTGATAATGTGCCCAGACGTAAGACCGTTGGGTGCAAATGGATCTTCAAGAAGAAGACCGACGTGGATGGAAACGTACACACATATAAAGCGCGATTGGTCGCGAAGGGCTTTACTCAAACTCCCGGAGTTGACTATGACGAGACCTTCTCACCGGTTGCGAAGATAAAATCTATTAGAGTGATGCTAGCGATTGCCGCATTTCATGATTATGAGATTTGGCAAATGGATGTCAAGACCTCTTTCCTTAACGGAAAGTTGGCTGATGACGTTTACATGGCTCAGCCAGAGGGGTTTGTGGATCCGAAGCATCCGAATAGAGTGTGTAAGCTTGAGAAGTTCATTTATGGACTTAAGCAAGCGTCTCGCAGATGGAATCTTTGTTTCGATGAGAAAGTCAAAGAGTTTGGATTTGTACGAAGCGAAGATGAATCGTGTGTATATGTTAAAGCCAGTGGGAGCATAGTTAGCTTTCTCATTTTGTATGTCGATGACATACTACTCATAGGAAACGACATCCCGACTCTGCAGGAGGTTAAGTCCTGGCTCGGGAAGTGCTTCGCTATGAAGGACCTCTGAGAGGCTTCCTATATTTTGGGAATAAGGATAGTAAGAGAGAGAAGTAAGAGACTAATAGGACTTAGTCAGAACACTTACTTAGAGAAGGTACTGAAACGTTTTAGTATGGAAAACTCAAAGAAGGGAGAATTACCGATACAAAGTAATGCCAAGTTGAGTAAGACTCAAAGTCCGAGTACCGAAGCAGAAATAGCAGAAATGAGTCGAGTACCATACGCTTCCGCAGTTGGCTCAATCATGTACGCTATGACTTGTACTCGCCCTAATGTAGCCTTTGCTTTGAGCATGGTTAGTAGATATCAAGGGAACCCTGGCAGAGCCCATTGGATTGCGGTGAAGAATATCCTTAAGTACCTTCGGAGGACGAAGAAATGGTTCTTAGTCCTCGGAGGGAGTGATGACTTGAAGGTGCGAGGGTATAGTGACGCCAACTTTCAGACCGACAGGGACAACTACCGTTCGCAGTCGGGCTGGGTCTTTACCCTGAATGGAGGAGCAGTGACTTGGAAAATTTCCAAACAGGAAACCGTAGCTGATTCAACGTGCGAATCAGAGTACATTGCAGCGAGCGAAGCATCGAAGGAGGCAATATGGTTGAATAACTTCATCGGTGATCTTGGAGTTGTACCCGCCATAAAGGAGCCCATGGAAATTTTCTGTGATAATGAAGGAGCGGTTGCCTTGACCAAGGAACCGAGAGATCATGGTAGATCACGACACATCGACAGAAAATACCACTTTATTAGACATCGTGTAGAAGAAGGACAACTCGTAGTGAAGAGGATATCATCAGAAGATAACCTAGCAGATCCGCTTACGAAGGGACTGAGTAGGGTTAAGCACTTGCAGCATGCTAGGAGCATTGGGCTAAAGGATGATATTAGCATAGATTAGATAGTATTAGAAACGTGTAATAGATAAATGTAATTAACATTTGATGATTAAATAAAGGAGTTTTATTTATGAGTAATGTTACTGTCTTATGTTAATTGTTTAACTATTCTTTCATTTTGCATGTTTTGACTTCCAGAATAATTGAGTTTATTAAGAATAATCGAATTATTCAAATTGTCCACAATCGTTCATATGTTGGAGGTAGATATGAATGAAGATTGTCGTGAATTGGTGCGTAGATTGTCTAAATGGTATTAGACATGGCAAAAGATTGTTGGGACGTTCATGAGTGCTTATGAACTGGTTTTGAGCATTGGAACAAACCCATGCTTGCTGGAATCACCTTATGGAATACGACAAAAAGGGTGATCGCAAGACGATAATATCATATAGTCTTAAAACCTAGATATATGGTTTGTTATTTGTTAATTGATTGTACATTGATAATGCAAAAACGCATTGGTAACTCGATGTTATAAAACGCATTGTTGTGTATAGTTGATTAATGAATAAGTAAATGCATATAAGTCGAAGTTTATCTGTAACTTTTATCCTAAGAATGTAAAAGTGATATCTCGACCGCTCGATGATTTGATTTGACTTATGTGTCGGGCCTGGTCAGAACTGAATTGATGTGTTCGATTAAGTTCTATGTCGAATAAATCGGAGATCGAGAAACCAAAATGCTGGACTAATCATTCCATAGAATTGTCAGCATGATATATAACAGAGGACTGTACGATCCGTTATCTAAAGAACAAGATTGATTAGATCAGAGTTTGACAGCGTCTTTGAGAACTACGATTGCAAATCGAATTGTACTTGTGCATATAGTTACTAGACTTATCCAAGTGGTAGACTGTTGGAATAGAATCTAAGGCTGCAACTATATTAGGCAAGTATTTGACCCGATTATGCATGGTCCTTTTGGGTTGCCTTTACCATAGCAACTTGACGGGATGATTTATTATGAGATAATAAATATTATTGATATATTATGAGAATAATATAATGAATAATAATATTGTTATTTGATTAATATAAGTCATGAATTAATTAGTATTAATTTGGTGACTTAAAGAGATTAATTAAATAAGAGGGTATAAACTGTCAATTGTTTGATAGTTACACTTTGGGCTGTAAATCCTTCTTGGATAGAGGTTGGACGAATTCTAGGGCTTGGGATAGCCTCAAATTCGTCCAAGGCTTATCTTTGGAAAGGATTTGGATTGCTTTAAGGAAAGATTATCCAACTAGGGTTTAAGGGTGAAACCTTAGGAGCCTTACAAGTATAAATAGACCTCTAGGGCAAGGGAAATCGGCACCTCTGCTAAAGCAAAGAAACCCTGGCCGATTTCTAATCCCTCTCCTATCTCTCAAATCATCCTCCTTGCTAGTTGGTGTTTGTAAGCCATTAGAGGAGTGACAATTGTGACTCTAGAGCTCCAAGACAACAAGATCAAAACAAGAGATTCAAAGGTAAACTTCTAGATCTGATTTTGTATTGTTCTTATACCTAATTAGTCATTAGAAGTCTTGGATTCAAAGCATGTTTAATTAGAGAAACCTAGATCCAAGCATTAGGGTTTGCATGTGCACATAGGAATGTTCATATGGCCAAAACCCATCATAACATATATCATCAAATATACATATAACACATATTTCTGGATAATAAGCATATAACTCAAATATAAACTTTCAAAATATATTTAATACCTTTATTAATACTTGTATTAAAATCATTTTCATGAAAGGGACTGTGCACTCACTTGTTAAAGTAACGACTTGAAATTTGGGCAGCGCTTCGCTTCTAGCGACTGTCTTTTCCTTTGACGTAACCTAGCATTATTATCGTTAAGTTTTAGTTTAATATTTATTGTGACTTATTATAAGTCTAGATTCATCATTAAATCAAATTCTACTTTCAAGATCTATCAAGTAAGGAACAACCAGGTAGGAAAATATCGGAGGTATGGTCCGTTTGGTATACAAAGTATACTGTTTGGAAATCCCACTTTAAACACCCCCACTAAATCACAGCCTAGACATCATCCCCACAAGTAGATCAATTAGTGTAACGAATTTGAATCACTGATAAATCTTGTTTGTAGATTTATAATAATGATAATTAACTTAAACATAACCTATACTTAAAGTATGGTAAGCATAATTCACTTACAAGGTGGTTTAGCGAGGAACTGGGTTGTGTGTGGGCAGAACTTCTGAGCCGAAAGCTCTTTTTCTCTGGGACTTCTGGTGCTCCGGGACTCGCTACTAACACCTAGGAGGTGCTAAGGAAAGGCTTAGAGGATTTTAGGATGTTTGAGAGCGAATGGGTTAGAAAGGTGTGAGGAAATAAGTGATTTGAGCCTTCTATTTATAGGCTGGAAATCTCACAAACGGGGGGCGTTCAAGATCTGAATGTTAGGTGTTCCGGTGCTAGGTGTCACAATCTTGTTCCAAGCCGTGGGTAAGACGGAGCAGCCCAGATCGCGCCACGTGTCACTCCATGGTTAATCAAAAAATTAATTATCTTCTAAAATCAGTAAGTTTCGCATACGAGCTCCGTTTTTGAAGTTCTTTATATCCATGTGAAGGTAGCAGCATGATCTACAACATACGTTTAGACTCCGTTGGCTAATTTTGACTTTATTTTTGAAGTTATATTTTAACAGGCTTAGACAGTTGAAGTCCGTTAAAAATTCGAAACTTTGTCATCTGACGTCCGATTTCGACTGTCTTTATATCATTGAGCTCCTATTAACGAGATCTTTAATTCTCGTTTAGGTTGTGTCGGCTAAAAATTGATCGATCAAAAATTCGATTTTCGGGTGATATACTGCTACGTTAAATCTTAGAAAATTCATAACTTCCTCAAATGAAGTCAGATTTTGTCATTCTCTATATGCACAATCTTGGTTTAACGTCTACTACAACTTTCATTGAAGTTGCTAAGGCTAAAAATTATTTCGTCAAAAAGTCACTTTTTACGTTACGCGGAGCTGTGTCGGTTTAATCGCAAAACTACGACAGGTCAAAACTTCTTCGTTATTAATCAGATTTTAGCGTTCTTTATATGTACGGAATCCTTGTTACATATACTATTACTTTGGTTAAGATTATTTTTCCTAAATAATCTTCTATCAAAAAGTCATTTTTAATATTTATTATCTCTCCGAATCTACGGGCGTTACATACTTGTATGTACATATTCTTTTAAATTTAACATTGTGTTACAAAAATAGATCTCCTAACTGAATTTGATAATCCCAAAGCAACTTTCCCCCTCCATGCATAACATTGTGTTACAAAAATAGATCTCCTAACCAAATTTGATAATCCCAAAGCAACTTTCCCCCTCCATGCTTAACTACTAAATACTTTGCTAATGTTTTCGGAAATCCCAATATTTGGTCTTTATAATAAGTTTATGTATATACTAAATGGACCGCCTTACTTTAAAACATGTTAATAGCTTATAAATTATTTAAAAATGATGCATACACCTTTTACCGTTATGTAAAGTATTAACTGACATATTGGTCAACTTTCTACTTTACGCCAAATTCTTGTTGATCAGGCGGTTTGACTTCTTCCATAATTTGTCTCTTCCATCCTACCTTTGATTCCCATGTTGAATCCGTCGAGTAGGGATATTTATCTTTTTTAACCTATATACATCATGATCCAGAGAAGCTATGAAAGCACGTTACACAAATTTTATGATGTTATAAAACTAGGTAGCTTACCTATATAGATCCCATTTGCCAATAACATTCTAGAAATACACCATATGATTGAATCATGGATCATAAAAAGAGAATCATGGATCATAAAAATGATCCATTATTCAATTTTAATAATCCAAATTTTTTTTCTCTCTAATATAGTACTATGCTCGATTTTATGATTTGTATTTTTTTTAATTTTTTACACTTTAATTTTAAGGTGTTCTCACGAGTCCTCGCCGAAAAAAGAGTCCTCACATGATTTTGTTTATATATATATATATATATATATATATATATATATATATATATATATATATGTGTGTGTGTGTGTGTGTGTGTGTGTGTGTTCAAATGAAGACACTAAATAAAATGAAGACGTGAAAACACTACTTTTTTGTTACTATTTTTTTATAAATATTGTGTATAATGCCTTATCTCATTATTCAAAAATGAATATATGAATAATCATACATTAATATTCACATTAGAAATTACAAATATACAATATATACAAAATTCATAGTAGAATAATAACTTAAAAGTAGTGTTTTCACGTCTGTACTTTAGTTAGTGTCATAGGGATTTTTTGTTATTAAAGTTACCAAAGTCAACTACAATTCAAAATACCCAAAATAACCTTAGGTTAAACTTGGTCAAAGATAAAAGTCAAAAAGTCAGCCGAATTGACTCACCTAAGTACACCCAGCATACTCAGCTTGTACGCTTAGCATACTCAAGGCCTAGAGTCGGGGATCCCATTGCGTACATGCGGCGTATTCCCATGTGGACCCAACGTATATTGGCTGAATGGGTTTCTTCCTATTCGTGGCTTATTCCATTATGTCCCTTCGACCAAAGGCACATCTAGCCCAAAATAACATCTTAAGTCATAAAGTTTCCAAATTCATGACTTTGCATGGCTAGGGAGTGCTCAATACTAAAAAACCTAAGTTCTTAACTCATTAAGACATTATAACCCATGCATGGAACAAAACTAATAACCAAGGTTGTATTTTTATGACCTTAGACACTCCAAAACGTCTCCAATGACAAACTGTTTGGGTCAAGAGCATGTCATACTCAATAACATGATTGTTTAAGGGAAAAACCACATAATAACATCATACAAGCTAGATCTAGCCAAATAAACATCAAGGTATAAACTTTATACCTTTTAGAGATGTAGGAGGGTGTAAAACTTCTAGATCTAAGGTTTCTCCAAGCTTCCAAGATGTTCTCCTTTCCTTCTCCTTCCTCTAT
This sequence comes from Lactuca sativa, assembly GCF_002870075.4. NCBI lineage: Eukaryota > Viridiplantae > Streptophyta > Magnoliopsida > Asterales > Asteraceae > Lactuca > Lactuca sativa. The sequence continues at coordinate 27,047,249 of NC_056625.2, read as the reverse complement.
GAACACCAAAACACATGGATGGCTCAAGGATGCTCAAAAATGGATTAGGGTTAGTTAGGGTCGAATATAGAGATGGAGGTTGACGAATGAAGAGGTTACAAAGAGTTAAGGGTGCTTAAATAGGGTCCAAACCAAAAAATTAGGGTTTGAACCCTTACCATGTATGCCCAACATACGCCTAGCGTACGCATGCAGCTCCCAAATTTCTTAAAAATTCCATGTGGGACCAAATTTGCAAACAATACCCATACCATGGGTTAAACTATAAATACCTGTAAATCGAGATGTTAAAATTATCCTCCACTTGAATCAGACTTCATCCTCGAAGTCCGCTACTGTGAACAACTCAGGGTAATGCTCTCATATCTCTCCCTCGGGTTCCCATGTCAGTTCGGAACCCTTCCAATGTTACCACTGGACCTTGACCAAAGATACCACCTTGTTGCACATGGCCTTCTTCTTCCTATCCAAAATCGTCACTGGCCTCTCAACATAATTATACAATCATCAACCTGTATATCATCCAGAGGAACAATCGTTGAATCGTCAGCCAGACACTTTTGAAGCTGAGAAACGTGGCAAGTGTTTTAAATATGACTGAGCTCCTTAGGCAAATCCAACCTATAAGCTATACTGCCAACTGGAAATCACTAAAAACATCCTAATATATCGGGGCTCCAGCTTTCCCCCATTTCTAAAGCATATTACACCCTTCCAGGGTGATACCTTCAGTAGAACCATATCGCTGACCTGGAACCCTAACTTTATCGGTGTTTGACGGCATAATTCTTTTGCCAACTCTGAGTTGTCTGCAACCTCTGTCTGATCTTCTGAATAAGTTGTGTTGTCTGAAGGATTAATTCGGTCCTTCCCATAACCCTATGACCAACCTCTCCCTAGTAGACTGGGTACTAAACTTCCTCCCATAGAGAAATTTGAATGGCGGCGCACCGATACTGGAGTGGTAGTTGATCTTGTATGAAAACTCAACTAAGGGGAGGTAGGAGTCCCAAATCCCACCGAAATCAATCACACATGCCCGAAACATGTCATCAAGTATATGGATGGTCTGATCGCTTTGACCGTCGGTCTACAGATGATAAGAAGTACTAAAATGAAACCTCGTACCTAGTTCCTCGTGGAACCTCTGCCAAAATCGTGAAGTCAACCGAACATCCTGATTTGAAACAATAGAAACAGGAACACCATGACAGGCGACAATCTCACGTACATACAAATCGGCCAATTTATCGGCCGAGGAACTCTCTCGAATAGCTAAGAAGTGAGCACTCTTGGTCAAACGGTCCACTATTACCCAAATGGCATCAAACCCCTTATCCGTCTGAGGTAGCTTGGTGATGAAATCCATGGTGATGTATTCCTATTTCCACATGGGAACCTCCATGGGCTGAAGTTTTCCATGCAGCCTCTGTTGCTCATCCTTGACCATCCGACAGGTCAAGCACCTCTCAACATACCAGGCTATCTCCTTCTTCATACACGACCACAAGTAGCTAAGTCCCAAATCCAGATACATCTTAGTTGCTCCAGGGTGTATCGAATATTTAGACTTGTGTGTCTCCTCCAATACATTTTGTATGACCCCATTAAAATCAGGTATCCTGTAACATCCGGTTCCCAGGTATTCTATATTGTTCATTATTTTTGAGTTAGAGAAAAGGACTCGACAAGTTGGCGCCTAGAATCGTCAAGTAGGATCACGATTTCATGACTGGATTAATGATTGGACTCGACGAGTCGGCTTGGTGACTCGACGAGTCTGCGTTAGCGGCGGAAACCCTAAATCTCAGGGTTTGTGCCCTATTTAAAGGCTTTTATGGCCTTCATTTGTGGCCATTACACCCCTGAGAAACCCTAGAGAGCAGAGAGAACGTCTTTAGTGCAAGTGGAGGGCTAATTAATCATTATTTGGTGTGTTTTAGCAAAGGGAAGGGAGGATTTCGAGCTAGGCAGTCTTGTGGGACTCAAATCTTCCATCATTTCATGCAGAGCTGCTGTGGGAGGTAAGGATTCATGTCCATTTTCATTGAGTAATAGATTTCATGAATCTAGGGCTTTTTCTTTTCTTTTTGGTAAGAGATCTAGCGTATGTGATGTCCCCTTGTGTCAATATCATCAGATTTGGAACTTGAGAGGTCCAGAGAGTCCCTATTCTCCAGCTTTATGCGGTCCTTTATGAGTTTGGGTCTTAGGTTATCATATTAAGGGTTATTTTGGCATATAGAGGCGATAGTGTGATGCATGGGCCTAAGGTTCGAACCTTTATGTTATTATCATGCTTGGGAAGGTCAGATCTATAGGTTAGAGAAGTAGATCTGACCTCAGAAGGTCATTTGATCATGATCATGGAAGCAACTCGTCGAGTTCATAAGGGGACTCGACGAGTCGAGTCGGGGTTGCCCCGCGATTCGTGACAGGAGGAACCCGTCGAGTGGAGGGATGACTCGACATGTCATGAGAGGCTGGAAGGATTCAGAGGACCCGCATGGACTCGCCGAGTTGCCCATGTGCACCCGACGAGTCGGGTCAAAGTTTGACCGTTGACTTCCGTTAACCTTAAGGTTTTGGTCAATACTGATTCAAGAGAATTCAGGGATGGGTAGAATGGTCTTCTACCCAATCCTTAGGGATGAGACTATGAGAGAGTATTGATCAGGAATGTATTTGAATGATAGGAGGAGGCTAGGTCAGGACGTTGAGCACAAGAGTTTATCTGACTTCATTCGAGGTGAGTCTTCTCACTATACTGTACCTGGAAGGGTACCTATGTGTGACCGGAAGGTCTTATATGCTATGAGATGTATGTGATGTATGTTGTTATGTGATATGTATGTGTTATGTATGTTATGTATGATAAGGACGGGAAGGTCAAGATGATATGGACCGGAAGGTCAAGAGGTTACGAACCGGAAGGTCGATACAAGTAGGACCGGAAGGTCTACCGGGATTTGGGACGGAAGTCCCCTGAGACACTTGGACCGGAAGGTCCCACAGAGTTATGGCCTGGAAAGGCGTATGTGTTGTATGTGGTATTTTGGGGAACTCACTAAGCATTTATGCTTACAATTTTTGTGATATGTGTTTCAGGTACCAACGAGGATCGCGGGAAGGCGCCGACATGATCCGTACACACTCATAGAGTTTATCTTTGAGATTCTGGGAATTGTTTTGTTATGATGAAATTGGATACATTATGTTTTGATATTGTTTTTGATGATTAAAAGTATGGTTTTAAAATGAAAAATTGTTTTGGAAATTTACGTTGTTACATATCCAAACCCGACTACACGGGGTGAATAATCGACGACAATCAGTGAAAAACCTGTCAACCTCGCCCCTGATCCTCGTATGTTTCTAATGCTCCTTCTTGACCCCCTCGACATGTGCCTCCTTAATCACATCCAGAAGTGGAAAAACTATCAAAATCCACATACATAAACTCCCAACCAATGAATTAGCTGACTTGCGGCTCAAAGCATCAGCGACCACATTTTCTTTTCCTAGGTGGTACAAAATCTCGCAGTCATAATCCTTGACCACGTCAAGCCACCTACATTGTCTCATGTTCATTTCGAATGATCCATGAGATATCTCAAAATCTTGTGGTCTGTGTAGATAGTACATCGGACCCCATACAAATAATTCCGCCAAATCTTGAGAGAAAACATCACTGCTCCTATCTCCAAGTCATGTGTTGGATACCGAACCCCATGCGGCTTTAGCTGCCTGGAAGCATAAGTAATCACTCTCCCTCTCAAAACTACCCCCAGACCGGTGACGAATGCATCAAAAAATTCTCAACACCCTCAGGGAGGGTCAACACTAGGCCTCAAATAACTTCTATATCAAGGTCTTGAATACAACCTGCTGCTCAGGCCCCCAACAAAAATCCACACCCTTCCTCGTCAGATGAGTGAAGGTTACACCAATCTTAGAGAAATCCTATATAAATTTATGATAATACTTGGCTAATCCCAGAAAACTCATGATCTCCGAGGGAGACTTCGGAACCTCCCACTGCATAACCGCCTCGATCAAGATCGGGTCAACCAAAATCTCGTTTTGGTTAACGACGTGTCCCAAGAACTGGACCTCCCGTAACCAAAATTCACACTTCGAGAACATGGCATATAGTTGTTCCCGCCTCAAAACTCCTAGAAGCTCTTGAAGGTGCTCATCATGTTGCTCTTTGGTCTAGGAATAGACCATGATATCATCAATGAAAACAATGACTAAACGATCAAGCATCAGGCTGCACACTTGATTCATCAAATCTATGAATGTCGCATGCGCATTGGTGAGCCCAAATGGCATCCCCACAAACACGTAATGACCATAACGAGTCTGAAACACGGTCTTCTCCATGTCCTCATCTCTAACCCTCATCCGATGATACCCTAACCTCAAATCAATCTTGGAAAAACAAGACGCACCATGCAGCCGATCGAAGAGGTCATCAATTCGTAGAAGTGGATAACGGTTCTTCACTGTCAACTTGTTCAACTCTCGTTAATCAATACACATGCGATGAGACCTATATTTCTTCTTAACAAACAAGATCGGTGCTCTACATGGCGAACTGCTCATTCTAATAAACTGCTTGCCCAACAACTCTTGAAGCTGAGAGGTGTGACAACCCAAGTTGTTCCGTTACATTTCCCCGTTACCGTTAACAGAATATTCCAGTTTATAAAAATTCCGTTAATAAGGGGGTCGTCAAATAAATAAATGTTTCATTTATTTATGTCGTTAAGTCGTGATAAGAGAAATAAAAACTCAAAATACACATTTCCATTTAGTTGGAAAAGTTAGTTTTTATTATTACGACCACTAAATCGGGTGCGACGAAAAGCCCCGTATAACGACAGTATCGGGTAAAATCCCACTGAGCCCCAACTCCAACCCCTATATAAGGGTGAGTGGAGTCCATTGGAGACTTTTTACACTCTCCCCTCTCTCTCTCTCTCTCTCTCTCTCTCTACAACTTAAATTCGAGCCAAAAATCGTCTGTTTCGAGCCCCAAACGAGTAGGTAAACTATCCTAACTCGTTGTATAACTTATCTAGCATAAAAATTCGAGTTTAAAACATAAAATAGGGACAACATCATGAGTTTACGGCCCAAGAACACTCTTGGGCCGTGAACACCAATTAATGGGGTTTTTAAGCCCCCAAACCCCTCCAAATTGTCCCTAAGGCTTAGATATGACTTGTAGGCTTATGGAATCGGGCTTAGAACACCTTGAACTAGCATTTGGAAGAGTAAATAAGAGTTTACTGCCCAAGAACCTGCTTGGGCCGTAAACTCCTCTTCATGGGGAGTAAACTCATTTTTGTGTGTTAAAAATGCCCTTAAACACACCAATGGCCTTAGATTAAATTCTAGAATTGACCAACAACAAGCTCGGGACCTTAAATGCAATTAAAACAACTCCATAAGGAGTTTACGGCCGTAAACCCCTCATGTAAGGGTACCTGGGTCGTAAACTCCCACAAAGGGGTTATTTGGTGCCCAAAACTCCCCATTTGACTTGGAAAAATGCTTAGGAATTTACCCACTACCACTTAAGCCCTTAAAACACCAAAAGAAAGAGGGTATAGGAGCTTATGGCCGTAAGCTCCCTTGCTTATGGCCGTAAACTCCTCAAAGGGGCCATTTCATGCTTAAACTCATTCACACTTTATGGTTTTGGACTTAGGATAATTCCATGAGCAAGTAGAAGCCTTAAAACACCCTAGAACACCCTCACCATGAGTTTATGACCGTAAACTCATGGGGAGTAGTCCATGGGCCGTAAACTAAGTGTTAGGGGTTTACTCTTGGAGAGTAAACTCCATTCCCTAGCCATACACACCCTTAGACACTACCCGGGACACCCAAACACTTATCCAAAGTGTTTTTCGCTCCTTTGAGCGCGTATACTTGTTTAATTGGTATATAATATACTAATTGTATGTGAACATATGTTATCATATGTTAAATAGGTCATTGTGTGTGTTCGAGTCCTTGCGTGACACCAAGCACCCAACCGGCGCCTTCGTCAGACCTACTTACACCAGGTGAGTTCATACCCCTGAATGAACCTTTCAATGTTTTTACATGTTTTATAGGGGGAATACAAGTTAAACATGCTAGTTATCATATCAATAACATGTGATTGATAACCCGCATGCTCAAGATTTTACCACACTGTACACTGTTTTACCGAGTAGGACACTATAATGGTTTTCAAAAAGGTTTTCATTTGTTTCAAGACTCTTATTTATACTGCTTTATTTAAAACTCACTTTAAACTGGTTTATAAAGGTTTTACAAGATTTTAATCAAAGTTCTCTTTCACAACGTATACTTTTACTTGTTTGTTACTGCTGCTTCGCTTTTACTTATTTAAAACTCCTACTTGATAACGCATTTCCTTCATGATACGCTTATACCGGATTTTTGTCTCTATATCGCTTATACTTATAGCCTCTTATACTTGATAGACGCTCTTACTTCACTTATCGTCGTCTCCACTTCGTGATACACTTATACTTGGTACACTTATAATTCACGATTCGATTATCCCACTCTGTATACTTATACGTCACGACTCGGATGTTCCACTGTACGCTTATACTTCACGACTCGGATATTTCACTGTACACTTATACTTCACAAGTCGGTTATTCCACACTATATACTTATAGTTCACTGTATGATTCCACTTGATACCCACTCAAGCATAGTTAGATGTATCTTTGTGCTTGTATAGATGCATATAAATAATGATTGAAGGACTTAGGAAGGCTTGTCCGCCCTATTTCCTTTTGTTCGTTGAGATGTGGTCTGGTGGGATCGGATGTCCATCCGAAGGTCGTTTGATTCATTAGTTATATATTATGTACACAAGCATAGACATACGGGTTTTCTTCAGTCAATTCAGTTAAGAGCCTCTACCTCTAGGTCAACACTTACATTAGAAGCCCACTACCCACTGTTTGGAAGTCATTACCCACTATTTGGGATGCATCTTCGGGACACGGCCTTCTCCGTCGTCTAGTTGGTAACTAGAGTCTCCTGTAGGGAGAGCGGACATTGTGTGTATAGATCTATACGGGATTGACACCGCCGCACCCTGACTGCTAGCTACAGTCCATGACTCACCAAGCCAAGGGGTGACAAATGTCACATTATATAGACGCTTGTAGGGCGTCTGGTACTCTAGTGTCGGTTAGTATGGTTATGAGTATCCCGGGGTACCTTATAATTCATGGCCTTAAGGTAATAGTATTCACCGGCAATTTACACTGTATGCTGGTAATTAATTTTCAGAGTCACCCTGTTTTGACCTTACAAGACGTATCTTTCATTTGATACTGTATGGGGTCTGTCTCCTCTGTTATGACCTTACAAGACGTATCTTTCATTTGATACTGTCTGGGGTCTGTCTCCTCCGTTTTGACCTTACAAGACGTATCTCTCATTTGATGCTGTCTGAGGTCTGTATCCACTGTATTCACAAAATCCACTGTATTCACTGTATACACTGTGTTCACTGTTTTAGACCTTGCTAGACATATCTTTCATTTGATATTGTATGCGGTCTATATTCACTGTTTTAGACCTTACCAGTTGTACCTTTCATTTGGTACCTTCTGGGGTCTGTGTCTCCACTTGTTAGACTGAACCAGGCGTGTCGTTCATTCGATACTTTCTTGGAGTCTATGATTCCTTGCCTTAGTCAACAGTCCTCACTGCTGAGGCATATGTTATTTCCCTGTTGTCTCTTGCTTTCTTTAATAATCAAATTCAGTATTTTGATAATGATAGCAATTAAGGAAAAACCACTTTTTACCACATAACACTGACCAGTCTTGGTAGAAGGTTGCTTTGATTAAAGAAAATATAGGATTTTCTGGAAAGAACTCTAATACACTGTAAACACTTAAACTATTACTTTATAAAGTTATTTGAATGAAATGTCACTAAATACTTATGAACTCACCAGCATTTGTAAAAATGTTGATACTCACTTTTCAAATAACTTGTATTCTCAGCTTAGCATTAGACAGGTACATCCCCGGAGCTGTTGATGAAGATAGCTTAGTACCGCGCTGTATTTATTCTATTACTTGTATTACCTTGATGTATTAATGTAACCATGTAAAACTATTACTATTAATGCAATGTTTTGTTGTACTTTGATTACTATAATGCACGTGTTGTGATACTTGACATGACGTCATCCACCTCAGAACGTTTCCGCCGTTCCGGTTTTGGGGTGTGACAAGAGGACAACTCCTGCATCTTCGATGGAACCAAACAGTAAGGCGCCTTAGCAATCGGGGCCACATCGGGGACTAAATCAATCATGAACTCAACCTGCCTCTCAGGAGGCACATCGGGTAATTCCTATGGAAACACATCATGGAATTCCCTAACTACAGGCATATCTGAAACTGGAACCTCCTTCCCGACAAGAGTGTCAACTAAATACACAAGATAACCCATACACCCATGTTGCAGCTACTGATGAGCTCTAGCAACAAAAAAATGGTTGATCCAACACTGGTACCCTCTCCATAAATAATCAGTTCTGCCCTACTTTCAATTCGAACTACCACATGCTGCCTCTCGCAGTCAATCATCGCACCAAACCTACTCAGTTAGTCTATCCTTACAATCACACAGACATCCCCGATAGGAATAGGGATAAGGCACCCCGAAAATCTCCAAGACACAACCTTGATAAATGCTTGATGCAGAAACCTCATGCACGTTGATGATTCAAATATGCAATGAACACTTCAACTCTCCCAGGAGCGATATCAAAACTCCTACTGAAATTATGGGACACAAAAGACCGAATCGCACCCGAGTCAAAAAGCACTAGAGAATGAAAGGAGTTCATTAAGAAGGTACCTAGCCGAATCACAAATATAAGCATACCATAAAACAACTGGTAGAATAATAAATGAAAACATACTAGAAAGAACATTCGGTGCCGCCCTGGCCTCCTCTGCTGTGAGATAGAAATCACGACCCGGGCCCTTGAGGGCTCCGTCCTACCTTGGCGTCCATCTATGATCCTCAAAGTAGTTGGTGTTAGAGCTTGCACCAGTCTTGCAGCGTGCAAGGGACAGCTAGCCTTCACATGGCCAACCCACTCACAGTGGTACAAATCCTGGTGCTCACCGGTGGGGCCTGCTAACAACAATCCCCAACAATGTGGCATTCCCTACCATATTTGTGGCATCCAGAAGAAGATTGAAAATCGCCCTCATGAACCTTGCCACACTTTCTATAAGTACGACCCGTCTGTCCCCCAGAACACGGATCAACGGGCTTGAACCGCTTTGTCGCCGACTGTAACTGAACAGGAACTTGTTGTTACCCACTTATCTGAAGCTCCATCTCGATCACTCGCATCCTCGTGGCATCCTGAAGCCTAATGAGGATACCATAACGTTGGGTGGACACGAACTGACGGATGTCAGTTTTAAGCATACTCAAGTAATGTGTCATCTGAGCCTGCTCTGAAGCAGCGAAATCGGGATAGAACAAAGCCCTCTCGGTAAATATCTTGGTGATATCCGTCACCGTCTCAGTCGTCTGTCTCAGATCCAGGTACTCCTAAGCCACTCTCTCGTTCTCCACCAAGGGAACATACCTTAAACAGAACATTTACGAGACCTGCTCAAAATGTTGTGCATGACTTATTAATTCGTATAATATGAAATAATAACTAGTTATACTCTCTTATAATTATTATGTTCATAAAACAATAATTATTCCCTAATTAAAATACAAGAATCGATATTATTTATTAATAATCACATTAATAATAAATATACAAAATGTACCAACTTGATAAAGGTGTAACCCTATAGGATCATAAATTATTAGCAATATCACTCCATAATGATTCTTGGGCATATAGATCCAACAATCTCCCACTTGCACAAGATTCATTATAGACTGACATAGACAGTAGTTGACGTCTAGCAACAGGTTACTGCCCCTAACAACATATGAAGGGTGCCATCTCATCAACAGCCAATTCCAGAAGCTCTAAGCTACAATTGTTACTAAAGGTGTGTTATCAGTTATTCCTTTGTCTCAGACATCATGTTGAACATGAGATATGGCTCGCGATCAATCTCATTTACTGGTCAACTTTAACTAAGGCCTTAGATGTCATGCTCATGACGAATAAGAGGGACAAATCCCATCTTGACTACATACGTCCATCAATGTACTTCATGTTATACCCAACGATGGCCGTTATGATTGTATTTTACGAAACAACGTTAAACCATGTCAAAGTACAACAATTCCTATACTTCAAATCCCAAATATGTAGTTCATGTCATACCCAACGATGGTCGTTATGACTGCCTTTTACGAAACAACGTTAAACTATGTCAAAGCACAACAATCCCTATAATTCAAGTCCCAAATATGTCTCTCATGTCTAAGATTAAAAAGATACAACCTTGATCAAAACATCACTCTTGACTACGATCCATAAAGTGGTTTTGATGCGGGTCAAGTCCAATAAATATTCTCCTAATCAAGTACATATGAATTTGGTAGCAGCTCTTTGCCATTCTCATCTCCATGAGAATCCACCAATCAACTCATATTAGTCTTACTTCATAGATGCTTCCACAACTATGAACGACTATGGACATTTAGAATAACCAAGTTATTCAAGGATTTAAACATGCTAATATAGAACACAACAATTATTTAATGATAGACTCATATCCAATATATCATTCATTACAATATATGTTGATTGTACTGTTCCAATATCCAAATATTAAATTTCAATCAAATACATCTACTTGTATCAACAATGCCCTATAGCACCAACTTGACTTTCATGCCTTCGCTAATGAAGCAACTTTGTTAAGTAGATTTGACAAACTTGGTTTGTGTAAACTTTGTGAATACACTCATTTTCAGTTTTATATATAACTCATATATAAAGAAAAACTATTGAGAACGAATTAGATGCTTGAATATGACTTAGATACCAATACTTGCGTAATGGGATTAGTCATAGTCATAATGAACTATACATTAAGCATCTTTGTACGTGGTTCTCCAAACCACAAGGTACTCTAACTCTGATGTATAACTGTAATTAAAAACTACACGGAACCACTATCCATGTAACTATCTCTTCATTCATAATGAGGACATGCACGAATGTGACTGAGAGTCATCTCAATTTATTTGAAAATTTAGCACATGTGTAACAACTTTAAACATAGCTTTCTATCAAATACTCCGTAGACTAGGAATATTTCTCTAGTTCTCGTAAGTACTTTAAAATATCCCTATAAGTCAGACCATGACTTATACTTGTGTTATACTGGTATCATTCGACATGCTCTATGCATACGACTCATTTGGCCTTTATGCATAATCATGACACATATGATTAATCCAATTGCATCAGCATATGGAATACAATCATATTATCAAGTTCAAAAACATTTGCACTGGGATATTGCTCAAAATTATGCCATGTGGTATTTGACAAGATGACTCTCTCAGAATCCTTTATCTTAAGCACTTTAAGATCCTTGACAATTAACGCAATTCAACTTAATCCTTTAAGTTGCAATGATCTATCTATATAGATCTTTATTCCATGAATTAGTATGTCGACTACATATAAGATTAGGAATGTTACTGTGCTCCCACTAGCTTTGTAGAAAGACACAAGACTCATCTCAAATCATAATTAAATCACACTATGTAATTAACTTATAAGAAAGAAGATTCTTATTTTGAGATGTTAGCTTAAATCTTGGAAAGATTTTCATTCATGTATGTTTTGTCCTTTGAAAAATCACTTACTCTTTATAGTAAAACTATATCGAGGAAGATTAATCAAGCTCATACTTGATAATCATACATAAATGCATCTCTATGTGTTTTATTAGTTTCTGATCAACTATTGAGCAGATTCAACAACAGTTGAAAAATTGCTAGTTCCAAACTAGGATACATTTAACTTATGGATCTTTAGCTCTTAAATCTCCAAATTGCTCCCACTTAGAAAAAGGACTTTCTAATCACTTGTCTTATGGAATGACAATTAGTGGGATTAGTAGAAACTTCATACTAAACAATCATTTAGGATATTCTACATAAATGCAGTTAGTAGATGTTAGAGTGGTTAAGCTTATTGTCTAACATAAGCTCAATGACTCTGTACCTTTTACATAAGGATAAACCATTTCATCCTTAGTCAAATATAAGTATCTAATCCGCTTGTTTGGTTTGATATATATATATATATATATATATATATATATATATATATATATATGTTGCAGTGAGCATAATCTCCAAAATTTTATAAAGTAAATAGTTCTTTTAAAACATCATATAATAGAATGCAAGGTCTATGTTTTAGACTCTTTAAAACTTGTACTATCGACATTCAGCTAGTGGCCAGGTAAACCTATCACACTAGAGAATACGAAGGCTACCTCGAATATCAAAAGATAGATTCAAGTGACCATGTGATTTTGTGCAACAAGGAACAAACTAATGATGCGTAAGTGTTTTTGTCGGAATGAGTTGTGAATCGATTCCACAACACCTAAGATGTTCTAAGAAAACTTGGTCTAGAAAACTCATTTTCTTTATCACAACGAAAGGTTAATGATGGTTTCATTTAGTCGTATTTCAATCTTCACTATGAAAAATTTGATCAAATCAAAAGGTTTCATCAACAACGAATAAAAGTCATTAGTGAAATTGATTAAGTATCTATCACCAAATCTATTCATGGATTGAAAAATAATACATACATCACTTATATATAACTCTTTTTCAAGCCTTTTGTTCTTTAACTATTAATGGATAAAGACACTTGTGAATCATCTTCCCATATAAATATGATTCACATATATCAAATGAATCAACCTCATTTGCCTTAAAAAATTTCATCATTATGAAGTTGGTATATGTATTTCTTATTTATATTGTCATGATGATTATGACATAGATAAGTTCCAATCAAAAATCATTTCATCATATAGGTGTTATGATCAAAACTATTTATTTAATGAAAGATTATAGATTTACTTCATAAATAACATTATGAGAAAATATTCTTTAACACAGAATACATCGTTTCAGAACAAGAATGTGAACATCCAATAAACGATAAGTAAATCTAGATTTATTCATAAATTACAATTGTTACATGTCCCTATAAGGATAGGTACAATACATCTATTTTTTAAATAAAAGACTATAACAACACTTGTTATATCTTCAACACGAAATACCATTCGTTTGTAATCATTTGATTATTTCTTCTGATCATCATCACATAATATCAATTATTAGTGTCACATGAATTATTGCATACTCAATTGAATGGTGGAAAAATAAATAGTTCTATCATATAGATATCTGAAGTCTTGTCCAAGTCAGACTTCTTCATCTCGATGAGATGAGAGGATTAATTCCTCATTTAGTGCCCAGTTTCTTCCACAATAGAAACAACACTAATCATTTATTCCTTTCTTGATTTTTGGGTTTATCCTGTATTTCCATTAGCTGAACTATAAGTCTATATGAGTGCAAAGTCTCTTAGACTTCCTTTTATTCAATGCTTGAACAGACTTGTAGCTATTTCTAGTGTTTTGATTGAATATCTGTTTTACTGGATGATACATCTAATATGTTTCATAATTATTCAAGACTTTCTGCAAGTCATGGTTAATTTCTTCAGTATGATATGAGACACCTCATCACAATACTATTTCTATGAAAGTATCATGATCAGACTAATTGGTTGCAGAGGTTATTCAAGTATGGGATACTTTTAGTATATATAATTTCTATTTATCTTAAAGGTAGAACCTCAAGATATTATACCAGTTATAGAAATTATAACCATAAAATGTTACTGTCCCTTGAAACTCAACAAGGGAGAGATTTAGCAAGGTGTAAAATTATTAATAGTTGTCAACAGAATTTAACATAGTTTCATTTAGCATTTTCAATATTTAGTCTTTAAAAATTAATACCTTTTATTGTTTCTTAAAACATTAATTTATTAAATTCTAGGATCCAAGTAACGAAAGAAGTAAATGGTTAAGTGACATTTATCCCATAAACTTAATCAAACTCGTTAGGTAGCGATTACCAATTGCATATGATATGTATCTCCTAGATTTTGGGATCCTAAACAACTATTGCTTAGCTTGACATGTTTATCCCATCTATGCCTCAAAACTCTTATCCTTAGGTGACCTTTATCACATAAGAAATTGATCAAATCATCCATTTAAAGACATGTGAGTTCTATTTCACAAATGGTTAGGTGACCTTTATCCCATAAGCAAATACAAAAACACCTTGACTATTTTTGATAACTCAAACGAATAAGGTGACCCTAAAATCCATATGAATTGCACAAAAATCCCAAATGAATTTTAAATGGATTTCATAGATTTGAAGTTTTGTAGATAAGGGTTTATATATGTTTTACAATTATAGTTTGTAAAAACATGGTCTCATGAATATTACATGGATCTAACAATTCATGTACCCTTTTTTAAAATTTATATCACTTATTATGAGGTTCTTTTGGTGACAAATAAAACTTCATTTTATTTACCATTAACCGCGATCAATTATAAACTAAAATCCGGTAATTTAAGTTTAGTCGTAGATCGGTTTTAAAAATCGGTAACAGTCTTAATAAAACTTTATTTTATGCTTAAGACTTGGAGTTTTGGACGAGTTATAAAATCATTATTTTAAATCTCCTTTTAACAATCAAAAAACTTATGACATCATGAATTTTTAAAATAAACTCATTTTATTTTATAAATTCAATTTTATGCATCTTATGATAAAAGTCATATTTTGATAAACCAAAACTTAGGTGATTATACTTATGTTTTAAATATCATTTAGCATGCATAAAACATAATATCAACATGTTGCGTTATGTTTAAAACACCAATATCATATATTAAGTTTCAACGCAAAAAATAATCACTAGTATAATTAATTGGCATTATAACGCCATAAACTGATTTTAGTCTTTTTAATAAAACTTCTTTATTTATTATAAAGACATGGAGTTTATATAAAGTTTATGATAACATTGTCATATGATTATAATAAAGAGAAAAATACAAGGGTTCTCAACGAAAAGCATGAACACTACAAAGAAGAAAGCAGATATAAATACTAGCTAGACAAAACCCTAATGGGCTAAGGACTAAAGGGCCCATAAGCAAGTGGGCTAATAATATTAGGCTAACATCCCCCCTCAAACTCACAATGTTGCAGCAATAAGCATTAAGAGTTTGTCACATAAGAACCGAAACCGAGAAGCCAATAGAGCCTTCGTAAAAATATCTGCAATCTGCAATGTTTATGAAACAAACGGAAGCGATATGGTCCATAGCTGCAGGTGATGACGGGTAAAATGACAATCAATCTCAATGTGCTTCGTCCGCTCATGAAAAACAAAATTCTTTGCAATTTGTATCGCACTTATGTTATCACAATGCAAGGGAGTAAATGAAGAAATATGAACTCCCATATCCGCAAGCAGCCACCGTAACCAGATAATATCACATGTAGTTATAACCATAACACGATATTCAGTCTCCATGGAAGATCTAGAGACAACGTCCTGTTTTGTTGCTCTTCCACGAAATGAGAGACTCTCCAAGAAATACACAAAATCCAGTGGTGGACTTACGATCATGGCGATCACCATTCCAATCAGCATCACTATATGCACGTAACTTAAGAGAATACGTCGCTGGAAACAAGAGCGTCTGAAACTGAGGGCCATGAAGATATCTCATAATACGGAGAACGGCACCCCAATGAACAGAGGTAGGGGAAGTAACAAACTGACTGACAACGTGAACAGCATGGGCAATATCTGGACGAGTAACTGTGAGATAAACCAAACTTCCCACAACAGTGCGATAAAGGTTCGGATCGGACAAAGGAACACCATCAGTAGGAGACTAGCGTGCATTGGTTTCAAGGGGAATATCAACAGTCCGATTGTCAGAGAGGCTCGCCCGTGTAAACAAGTCAGATATATATTTAGTTTGAGAAAGAAGATACCGTTTCTTAGACGGAGCTACCTCAATACCCAAGAAATAACGCAGCAAGCCCAAATCCTTTATAGCAAATCGATGAGCTATATCATGCTTCAAAGACTCAATACCATCATGGTCATCACCTATAATAATCATGTCATCCACGTATAAGGATATTATAATCTGTCCCGCACTCGAGCATCTAACAAACAAAGCAGAATCATGATTACTCTGGACAAATCCAAGAGAGGTAATCACTGTGGAGAATTTCTCAACCCAAGCATGAGGGGCTTGCTTGAGACCATACAAAACTTTGCGAAGCCGACAAACCTCACCCGGCCGGTGTTAAATTCCTGGGGGAGGAGTCATATAAATCTCTTCATGGAGATCACCATTCAAAAAAGCATTCTTGAGATCCATTTGAAAAATCTTCCAATGTCGAACGTATGCAACTGCAATCATAATACGGACTGTCGTCATCTTTGCAACTAGGGCAAATGTCTCCTCATAGTCAAAACCATACTGTTGAGAATACCTTTTTGCTACAAACCTGGCCTTTTACCGCTCAACGGACCCATCAACTTTTGTTTTTATCTTGTACACCTAACAACAACCTATCGCATGTTTCCCAGGAGGAATGGAAACCAAATCCCATGTATGAGTCTGATGAAGAGCAGTGAATTCCTCATCCATAGCATACTGCCAAAGAGGATCTAAAACAGCATCTCTATATGATACAGGTTCAGACAAATGATGGATACTCGCTATAAATGAAGTAAATGGTCCTGAATATTTAGAGTAAGTAAAATCTAGAAGCTTGGTGGACTTGACAGGACGAGTAGATCTCATGAGGGGTGATGGTGGAGGTGGATCCTCAATTTCAACAATCGAAGGAGCAGGCTCAGGAACAGGGGGAGTTGAGGAACTCTCTTAAGAGGTGGGTGTATCATGAGTTGAAGGATCAGGTGGCGTAGATGGATCTCGAGCCTCTATCTCTTCATTAAAAGGATCAATATGCAAAAGATCGGACTTCCTTACATTGTGGGTTGTAGCAGGAATTGAGTAGAAAGGAATATGTTCCAAAAAAGTGACATGTCGTGAAACATATAAATTCTGACTCACAGGATCATAGCAATGGTATCCTTTTTGTCCAATACCATACCCAAAAAATACACAAATAGCAGACTTCGGCTCCAACTTGTTCCTCTCAACATGAGTACAAAGAACAAAACAAGTACATCCAAAAACTCGTAAGGAAGAGTAGTCTGGTAGATGACCATATAGCTTCTCAAAAGGATACATTCCTGAATTCAATGAAGTAAGGATACGATTAATCACATACACAGCAGTTAGGATTGCTTCTTCCCAAAAGGCACTGGGGACCTGCACAGACAAGAGCAATGAACGGGCAGTCTCAACAATATTACGATGTTTTTGTTCTGCCACACCGTTTTGCTGAGGTGTGTTAGTACACGAGGACCAGTGTATGGTACCATCAGAAGCACATAAATAAGTAAAAACATTAGAGGTATATTCACCCCCTAAGTCACACCTGAAGCACTTAATCACAGTCACATGTTGAGTTTTAACAAGAGCTCTAAAATTACTGTAAATATCAAAGAAATCAGATATGCTACATAATAGGTTGACCCACCCTTTGTGGATACTGGTGCAGGAACCCATACATCAGAATGAATAATGTCAAAAGGAGCAGTAGAACAAGACATACTTTTATTGAAAGGTAAAGTAGAAAATTTTGCCAGTTTACAACAATTGCAATCAGAAATATCACAAGTGTTTAAATGACCCAAAACACGACTAGGTGCTAAAAAACTCAAACGTGATACAAACACATGTCCCAAATGAGAATGTCAAAGATAAAACTCAGACGACAAAGGAATCAAACGGAAAGAAGATAAATCAACCCTGGAGGCAGCAACAGCAGACACTTTGAAAACCTCCAAGACATACAGGTCCCCCACCCTACGGCTGATCCCAATCACCTTCTAGGTGTGTTGATCCTGTATAACACAGACAAAATCAGAAAAGAACACCCAATTACCAGACTTACATAACTGACTAACTGAAGCAAGATTCAAAGTAAGTTTGGGAATTTAATAAACATTAGGGAGAGTGATATGAGAAATAGAGACAGACCCAACACCCTCAACTAGCATAGATGTATCACTAGAAAACTTAACATAAATAGATGACACTTGCGACAAAGAAGTAAATGATGACAAATGAGGGTTCATATGATGGGTTGCACCAGAATCTAAAATCCATAAAGATGAGGGAATACCTGATGTACCAGATGAAGTAGGACCAGAGTGAGGCATAGATGTAGACATGGCAGTGGGATTAGAAGCCAAATAATGTCTGAAGTTCTCAAACACCTTGTGGTCCAAATGCAGATGGAGGCATGTTTCCAACAGAATCTATATCAACTAGTGGGATAGAAGCAGTAGCAAACTGTGGAGGACGAGGGGTCCATGGAGGAGTACCATATCAACGTGGCTGAGACTTCTGTTGACCAGACCTAATTTGTTTTCCCGACTGATGTTGACCAGGTTTACCATTGTTGACTAACAATGGACATTGAGCTTTCCAATGATTCTTCTGTTTGCAGAATGCACACTCATCATAAGCAACCCTTGAAGATTGTCGGGATTGGTTTGAGCAGATGGAAAGCACAGCAGGAGCGGGAGTAGGAATAAAGGTTGCTTTAAACCCCTTATCTACATGAGACTTGATACGAGTCTCTACTACAATTAACTCATGGACAACATAATCAACTGAAGGAAGAGGAGAGCGATGAAGAATTGTTCCATGTAGACCTTTAAAATCAGAACACAAGGCCATCAAGAACTGGACCAAGCATTGTTCTTCCCTCCGAGCAATGTAAGGCTCAAAATCTTTTTAACTCTTTAGATTCAGTAAGAGCCAATTGATCCCACAGATCAGATATAGCAGCATAGAAATCTTGAAGACTCTGGTCATTCTGTTGAAGGGCACGAATATCATATTCTAAGTGGTATTGTTTAGGAAAATTGGACTGAGTATACAGTCTCTCCAAGTGATTCCAAACTTCCTTTGTTGTGTCATACTTAGCCAACTGCATACTAATGGACTGAGTAACATAGTTATTTATCCAAGTAATAACCTTGGAGTTATCAGTCTCCCAAGCATCAAGCAACAAATCAAAATTTTCAATTTGAGGCACTGAGGGTTTGGCTTTAGTCCCAGCTACATAGCCCCACATATTCTTCCCACGACGGAAGTTCTTCATAACATAACTCCAATACGTATAATTCTTTCCATCTAGACGAGTACTGATTGACTGAAGGGAATCATCCTTTCCAGTCATTTTGACAGTGAAAAAATAACCACAATAACAATATAACAATCTGAGAATGAAAGGAGTAACAAACCAGCGGAAGCAATCGATCGGACAACGAATCAACAGCGACAACGAATCAACGTAACAACGAATACTGACAACATCGAACAAATTAACAGCAACAACGAACAAATCAACAACAACAGCGAATCAACACATCAATCTTCTACGAACAAATCTGCTACAGTAACCCTATAAAAGTTCGATCCACGCCACAGATGACTGCTACAAAGGCTTCTAACAACGTATCAAACCTCTGCTCTGATACCATGATAACATTGTCATATGATTATAATAAAGAGAAAAATACAAGGTTTCTCAATGAAAAGCATAAAGATTACAAAGAAGAAAGTGTATATAAATACTAGTTAGACAAAACCCTAATGGGCTAAAGACTAAAGGGCTCATAAGCAAGTGGGCTAATAATAATAGGCTAACAGTTTAAACATCTTTTAAACCATTTCAAATATTTTAGAGTTGGGTATTTATAAGTTTTACAATAAAACTATTTTCAACGAAATTGAGTTTTAACCGGTAATCGGTAAAATGTTTTTATAAATATCCATTTATAAACATCTTATGTTATCTTTTAAATATTTTTACTCAAACTCCAAGTGATATTATCTTATGAAAAATGTCATTTGACATGTAAAAACCATTTTCATACATAAAACATAACATACATTTAACATAAAATAAACATCACAAGCATGCATTATAATGTATATAAACCAAGCCATGTCTAGTAATAATTTTTGTGAGTCATCACAAGAATTATTAAGTCTTTCCTAAAGGACTTAAGGGACACTTCAAAAGGTCTTCAAGCTCCCACTTGCCAAGTCAACTCTTGCTTGCAAAATGACTTCAAATCTTCATGTTGTGAAAGTTGCAACACTTAAAACATTTAAGACTATAATTAATCCCAAAACTAAAAGTGGAAGCTTATGGTTGGATTATGGTCATAAATGGTTAAGTCATCTTCAAAATGGTCATTTCTTCATCTTGTTACGTTTAAAAAGAAATATAACTAGTCTAACTAATTTATTACAACAAATCAACAAATGAAAAAATACTTATTTATCTATTACATCTTATGAATAAATAAATATCAGCCAAACACAACACAAAGGTCCAAATGGCTTGTTTATACACAACAACATATCAAATATTATAACAAAAAACTCTTTGTTTTTTCTAAGTCAACTTTTATATAACCAAAATGCATGAAAATTGGTTATATATAAAAATAAGCAATTTTAACCAAGAAGTTGCTAAAGAAGACAAATATGGATTTTTCTTAACCAAAAGAAATCCATGCTTGTTTTCCAAAAACCAAAGATTATCAAATACAAAAAATCATTCTAACATATAAAAGATGGCTCTGATACCACTATTGGGGTTTTGATAAGAAATAAAAGTTTGTTTTTCAATAAAAAACAGCAACATAAGACTTTAAAAATACCAAATTTATTTTTAGTTCATAATAAAACCAAACCATCATGGATCCATTTATAGAGATTAGAATGAAATAATAATAAAAACCATAGGATGTTTTAGAGAAAACCTTTGAAGCCTTTGAACCCACTTGGTTTTGGGGTGTTGATGAAAATAGCAAAAATCGAAGTGTATGATTTCTCTACAAGTATCCACCATAAAGAGTAAGGCACTTGGAATGCTAGTTCTTTCTTGTATTCTTGAGTGTCTTAAGCCTTTAAGTGCTTAACTCAAATAAGCACTAAAGGAGACAACTCAAGATGGCTTCTAAACCACCAAAGCAAAGCACCAAACTTCAAAATAAGAGAGAAAGAAGGGAAGAAAGAAGTGTTTCACTCTTGAAAAAATGCAAGCCTCATGCATCTCTTATATGGCCCATGAAAAAGCAAGGCTAACCATTAAAATACTCTAAAGTAATGGCTAGCCTTTAGAAACATGGGAGACAAAGCATGGAGTTTGAAAAGCAACCGCCATAGTTTTTTTATTAATTTCGGCAATACCTTCTTAAAAGAAGAGTATTCTTTATTTTTTATAAACTCCAAGTTTATAAAATATAAACTTTGTCTTTAGGTAAAAGACAAAAAAAATCCAACTAGTCCTAAATGTTGTACATGATTTATTAATTCATATATTATGAAATAACAACTAGTTATACTCTCTTATAATTATTATGTTCATAAAAAAATAATTAATCCCAAATTAAAATACAAGAATCGATATTATTTATTAATAATCACATTAATAATAAATATACAAAATGTACCAACTTCATATATGTGTGACCCTATAGGATCATATATTATTAGCAATATCACTCCATAATGATTCTTGGGCATATAGATCCAACACGGACAGCAGCATCTACGTCGATAGCGATCAACACACGAATGTCATCATCAGTCAGTCTTGCCCTATCATGGCCACCAACTCCCAAACCAGAACGTCTCGTAATCACCAGACTGAGAATAAAGCAAGATATACATCAGAAAGGCCACAATCCATACTTCTATAACCATCATGAAGACACTAACCCTCGGGGTTTGTAACTTCCTTGCTATATGGGTCATGTGATTTCAGTTGTACGGGCCCATAGTACCTTCCAAACTTATATGTATTTGTCTCAGTGGATCATCACAAGCTGCCTGAAAATAAAACCACCACTAGAATACTCAAAAATCATGTCCTTACTCTCGAGAGAGTGGCAAATCCTTCCTCAACTAGTCTGCTACACCCACATACTCACTTATGAAACTTCCACCAACTTTGCAGCCACTCGTACATCCTAATCATATATAATGTTGGATCTTATAGACAGTTAAATACATGATTCTACCCTAAGACCTTCATCAAAAAAGAACATGAAATAAGGCTAAATCAAACATTCTCAAGCTATAGAATCTTAATTATGCACACACTAAGTAACTACAATAATGATGTCAATTTCATCTAACATACAAGAAGTCCGCATAGGCTATTAGGCGTCATATATCATGCAATCCCTAAAGATCCCTAGCCTATCACTAGCATGCAGTATTATCATGATCATCAATAACAAATAACAGTATGGGTAACTTAGGGTATAATTTCTTGCTCCGACTGATCGTACACATCTCATCTTTCCTTGGTTAATTTTGAAAATCATTTTAAAAACTTTTACAGATCGTTAGTTTGAGTCTGGATTCGCAAGATTACTTATCCAATTCTCTCAAACTAGGGATATGATACCAACTTGTAACATCCCAAAAATCATGATAAAAGTTTTCATTTTTAAATCAAAGAAACCATTTTTTTCAAACAAAACCCTTGAAAAATCCAAGTACAAAATACAATATCCCCAAGATCAATATATCATAAATCCTAAAACATGTCATTGAAGGATGTGTACGATCATGCATTCACCTTGTCACAGTCATCTGAAGTACCTGAAACAATTAACTGAAATTGTAAATCAAAGCTTAGTGAGTTCCCCTAAAGTACCACCACACAACATATAACATATACAATCATGCATGTTGGGTCCACTCAGTCATCGGACTGGAATACCCTCAGGTCTATAGCCATTGGGGTGGGTTACCCCCAGCCCAATCTATCATCAGACTGGAATGGAAAAATGTAACGGGTCCATTCAGTTATCGGGCTGGATTACCCCCAATCTGTTGGATCACGCACATAGCAGTAAAGCCTCAACCCAAAACATACTATGTCGACATAAACAACATGTAAACATATAACCAGTCAACAGGAAAATCAGGCAGATCTATAGATCACTACCTCATAGCAATATCCTATATACCAGGATTCAGATCTAATAGATCACGACAGCATACCGACATCCTATATACCACAATACAGATCTAACAAAGCACCATAATGTAACAACATCCTATATACCAGTTTACATATCTAACAAATCAGCACATCATAGCAACATCCTATATATCAGGATATAGATAACCTAATTGTCCAACATTTACACCATCGACCCATAACTATAGTGAGGAAAACTTAACTCTCAGTCCGAAAAGTTAGATGAATAGGACACTACTCCGAATATCAGCTCTACCGGTCACCTATACATGAAAAAAAAATGACTAAACTCAACAACAATTCAAAATACCCATAGGTCAAACTTGGTCTAAATCTAGTCAAAGTCGAATGTCAAAAAGTCATTCGAGTTGACTTTGGTGAGTACGCACAGCGTACTCAAGGTCCAAAGTTGGTGCTCCCATCGCGTATGCGTGGCGTACGCCCAGTGTACGCTGGCTGAATAGGTTTCTTCTATTTCACAGCTTATTTCCCTTCGACCAAAGGCAAATCTAGCCCCAAAAAAAACATCTTAAGTCATAAATTTTCCAACTTTATGACATTGCATGGCTAAGAAGTGCTTAATACTAAAAACCCTAACTTCTTAACTCATTAAGACATCATAAACAATGCATGGAACAAAACTAATAACCAAGGTTGCATTTTTATGACCTTAGACACTCCAAAACATCTCAAAGGGCAAACCATTTGGGTCAAGAGCATGTCATACTCAAGAACATCATGTTTGGGGACAAAAGCACATTATAACATCATACAAGCAAGATCTAGCCAAATAAGCATCAAGGTATGAACTTTATACCTTGTGGAGATGTAGGAGGGTACAAAACTTCCAGCTCCAAGGTTTTCCCAAGCTTCCAAGATGTTCTCCTTTCCTTCTCCTTCATCTATGAACACCAAAACACATACTAATGGCGCAAGGATGCTAAAAATGGATTTGGGTTAGCTAGGTTCGAATATGGAGGTAGAGGCTGAAAATGAAGAGGTTTCAAAGAGTTAAGGATGCTTAAATAGGGTCCAAACCCTAAAATTTAGGGTTTGACCCCTAACCATGTACGCCCAGCGTACGAAACGTACTCCCAACATATGCATGCAACTCCTATCCCAAATTGCTTAAAAATCCCATGTGGGACCAAATTTGCAAACAATACCCATACCAAGGGTCAAAATGTAATTACCTAGAAATTAAGATGTTACATTTTAGTTACAGTTTCCACCTTCAACCATATGGAATTCATCGGCCACTATATTCCACTATGGTAGCTCTCTCTCTCTCTCTCTCTCTCTCTCTCTCTCCACATATCCCTAAAAACCAATTTATTTTCTTAATTGCATATATTATCGTTAGCTCTAATAAGTCGTCACCCCACCCCATCACAATTTATAGGACACATCCTTCATCGATTTCTATCATTCAGACTTGTGTGCAGGGGAGGTCGTCTTCATTCTCATGATCTGGTGTTCGATTTTGGACGAGGGAAAAAGGAGGAGCACTTCCATCGACTACCTACCTCCCTTCAACGTTGTGATGCAGATCGATCTAAAGCCACCGTCCCTAACTGAATCCATGTTCGCTATTTCTTTTATATGTCTTATTCTTTTTTTTTACTAATGCGGTTAATTCAAGAATATTGGTTAAGTTTACATCAATTCAAATTCTTTTTTTTGTAACAATTCAGATTCTTTTTTTTTTTTTTGTAAACTGCATTAGCGCACTCTAATTATGGAATCATGATGATGTGAAGATGTATAAGACACAAAAGCAAAAATGTAAAATTACGAGGATTCTTCGGTTCCTCTCCATTATCTCAATAGGTCCATCTTTGACTCCATAAATTTTATATTTTTGAAACTATAATTCAGATTCATTCTCATTATAGTTATGCTAATTGTAAAGTAACCAATTGACAGGTTGAAATCACTTATATGATGTTTATAAGTTCATTTAAAGACATACACAAGGATCTTTGATCTCATTGGGAAGAAACTTAAAAAGGGTTGTTGATGATGAACAATGATTGTGTCCTCTAAATTTTGTTGTGTGTGTGTTTATACTTTTATTGACTTCATTTTTTGTATTTAGATTTTAATTCGATAAAAAAATATATATTTTGAATCTTTGTTTTTCCAGTTTACATTTTAACTTCATAGATTAATGGTTTGATGTTTAAAAAAATAAGTTTAATCTTGTTCTTTACTGGAGTAATAGTTTGATGTTTAAAAAAATAGGTTGGTGTGAGGCACATTGTTTTTGATGAATGTATGTTTTTGGTTAAAGAAGACGATGTATATGAATTCATGTCAACTTTCATATATGTTTAGTTATAAATGTTTAGGAACATGACTATAAATATTTATTATTGAACATGTATAAATGTGACTAATTTTTAGGTTGTTGAAAACAATCTTCATTCATGAACATATGTTCATTACCGAATATGTATGTATATGACTCCTTTATGGGTGTTTTGAAAACATATTCATCCATAAACATGACCAATTTTTTAGTATTTATAAAAAACCTTTATTTATGTTCCAAATTCTAGATATTTGTTCATATCTTATAATAATTTTCATACACGTTCATTTATAAACAATTATTCAAATATAACATAACATTCACACATGTTTAATTATGAACATTACCGGTTTATCATTTATTCATATATGTTCAACATTTGCATACATGTTCATTTATGAATATTTATTAATATCTTATCAAAATATACATATATGTTCAGTCATGAACACTTATAAATATTCATATATTTCCTATTTTTTTTTTATCTATGAACATTAATCGTCAAGGCCTATGAACATTAACTATAATCATTTTCTTATACTCGATTCTTGATTTTTTTTATTCATGCAACTAGATTCATTTTATGACTAATTTTTTATTTTTTCTATTTTGGTGGGATTGGTTTAAAAAGGGACGCTAGTTTAGGGACATCATTAATAAAATGTTATTTTATTTTTCAAATAAAATTGTTATTTTACCATTATACATTTTCGATCATAAATTGATTTAACGGTTAAAAAGATGGTCCTATGGTTCTACGAATAAATTTGGTTCTATATTGAACTCACCCTTATATGATTATGAATTTGCATGTTCTCTATATATGTTATAAAGAAAGTTTTAGATGTATTTTTATTCAAAAAAATACGATTTCGCAAATTCTACAAGAGTCTTAGTTTAAACAAATTATATATCTAACAGGATACGCATAAACTTAAATTGCGAGAAGAGGATGAAGGGTGGTTAGGTAATTCTTATGTCTATTGGTTAGACGCCTATTAGACATAGGGCGTGTTTGGAAAAAAGTAATTGTTAGCTAGTAGCCGGTAGCTGGTAAGGGTAGTTGGTAGCTGGTAGCGGGTAATTGGTAGCATGAAGTTGTAGCTTTTATTTGTTATATGAGTATAGTCGTAAGCTTTTGAAATATGTAAATATTAAACGTAGGTTCAAGTAAGGCTTTTGTGAAGATGTCGGCCAACTAATATGAGGATCTAACGAAATGAACTTCAGTATTACCATCCTCGACATGATCCTTTATGAAATGATATCTCAGTAAAATGTGTTTTGTCTTTGAGTGTTGCACTGGATTATGGCATATTCTAATTGCGCTTTTAGCATCACAATATAAAGGGATTCTCTTCATATTAGTTTCATAATCGTTAAGTTGGTTCTTAATCCACACTACTTGTGATGTACATCATGCATTAGCAATTTATTCAGCTTCAGCGGTGGAAAAGGAGACACAAGTTTCCTTCTTAGATTGCCAACTAATAAGTTTGTCATCCAGAAACTGACGTCCCCCTGATGTACTTTTCTGATCAATTCAACATCCGCCTAGGTCAGCAATGGAATATGCTTGTACAAAGAATCTTGAATTCGACGGATACCATAGTCCGAGAGAAGTATTTCGCTTCAGATACCGAAAGATGTTATTGACTGTCAACATGTGAGGTTCTCTTGGGTAGGCTTGAAATCTGGCACAATAGCACACAGTGAACATGATATCGAGATGACTAGAAGTTAATTATAACAAAGAGCCAATCATTTGACGATACAAAGTCGTATCAGTTGCTGGCTTATCAAGAGAAGGTCTGAATTTTGTTGCTAACGCCATCGGAACTTTCACTTCAGAATCATCCAACATTCCGAATTTCGCCAATAAGGTCTTTTTAAAGGCTTCTTGATTTATGAAAATACCTCCCGAACTCTATCTTATATTTAATTCAAGGAAAAAGTTAATCTTACCCATTGAACTCATTTCAAATTTAGTTTCTGTGACAACCCGAAACTTTTCCCGTTATCTTGAACCAAACTCCATTAATAAAATTTGAATTTTATTGGATTTCCGTTAAATTCTTTGATTTGGAAAAATTATTACGTTTTATATAAATAAAATTATATACGATTCGGAACCAGAAATCACTCGAAAACTCGAATTTTTATCGAAAATCAACATGTTTGCGGCCAGAACGAGTTTACGGCCGTACACCCGTTTGCAGTTGGTGCCAGGTGGACCCCACCACCGACCATACCCCCAGCCTATATATATGAGACCCTCACCTTCATTTTAAGCTTCTTGGCCGAAAACTCTCTCTTTCTCTCTCTAATATTTTGACCGTAAACTCCCAAAAACGTCCTTATTCTTCCAAAAATTATCGAAAATTGTCATTGGGAGTCGATTTGGAGCATCTGGAACACGTTTTTCCTCGAATCCAGCACCCTTGTTCTTGAGTTTACGGCCGTAAACACTTCAAACCTTCAAAGGCCGTAAACCCTTCGAAAGACAGTTCACGGCCGTAAACCCAGTTCACGGATGAACCCCCTTCATGGCCGTAAACCCTTCCTAAGTGGTGCGTTAAACCAAAAACCCTCTTTCCTCGATTCAATCACGTCTCGGTAACATTCCTTAACCGAAAGCAAGTGTTTTTCTAACACTTTATCTAACGAAATCACTAATTTAGATACATATATGTATTTAATTGTTATTAGGATTCCGTTAAGCGCCACGTACAACAAATCGAGGGTCTTCGTTTCCAGTTCAACGCTTTCCCACAACAAACAGTGAGTTCATACCCCTATGCTTTTATGGTTTTTATACTTTTTTCAGAGGGGAATACAAGCCAAACAAAAATGATTTTGTGAACGGAAACAAAAAGGTTTTCAACCAGTTTAAAACTTATGCAATTGATTCAGTCCAACAATTTTCATAAAATGTGCAGATATTTTATTCCCTTTTGTATTATGCGGAGCGTAAGGGACACATTCAAATCATAATTGCATAATTTTCAGAGCAAATCACGAACTAAGAACATAACTTTTCAGACAAACTATAATAGGTATAGTTTGGGGAATACATTACCAGTTTTACCGATACGAACTACTTACTTGGTCAATTATATAAACTATGACAGATTTAGTTTACGATATTCATTACTACGTTCAGATAACAAGAGTATAACACTAAATAATTATTTTACGTATAATTATTTATACTCTACCAAGTATACAAACGATTTCATATATGAGAACATGATACAGAACAACACGTAAACTAGTTAATACATGATTGTGAGACATATCTTCATTTGTACCCTTCGGGGTACTGGTAAAATACTCAACATTTAGTATAGCCAGAGTATCCTGGAGGGAGAGCGTGAGATTTGTCAATAGATCTATTCGAGACTGACAATCCCACACCTAAACTGCTAGCTACAGTTAGGCAGGCATGCCTAGGGTGACAAATATCATACCATACAACGCTTGAAGAAACGTCGCTGAGGTCATCAGTTATATCAAGCATGGTTATATGAACTCACAAGAGTATAAACTAACCTTTGTTTACAGGATTTCATTCTTCACTAGTTTTATTTTAAATAATAGAACTACTACTCATGACACTGGAGAGTTTCCAGGGATACAATACATGGTTTTATTTTAAGTAATAAAACTACTATACATATTGGTGGTAGCAAGGGTTTTCAAACAGAACATACACTACGTACTGGTGGTAGCCAGGGTTTTCAAACAGAACATACTATACATATAGTAATGAACAAACATGTTAGAAAATTTTGGATTTTCTTGGGAAAAATGCATACATTTTTCAGATTCATTAACAGGTTTTCACTACAAAACATGCTTATGAACTCACCAGCTTTATGCTTATACGTTTTCAAAATCGTTTGTATTCTCACGGCACCAGTAGACAGGTATTCTCGCCGGTTTTTGACAAGACAGAGCATTTGGAGTCTCGTCTTTATATTTTTGTTACTTTTGATGTATGCAAACAATGAGACAAACAGATGTAAATATTCATATTATATTTTTATGGTTGTGTTTACTTTGATTACTATGATGCAATTGTAGTGATACTATACATGACGTCCTCCACCCCCGAACGTTTCCGCCGTTTCGGTTTGGGGGTGTGACAAATTGGTATCAGAGCTATTGTTTATAGTGAACTTAGTATACCGAACCTTACAAGGTATACAAAGATAAACACTAAGGGGATGAAGTGATCTGAACTAAAAGTATACTTTTAAAATATAAGTATTTTATAAGAAGTATACAAGTATACATACGTACCAGAAACAATATCACAAGTAGAACCAAACAAAAGTATTTGGATGTTGGACACTGCGGTTAAACATGGGCAGTTATGAAATCATGTCTAGGGTCAATATAGCATGATCAACTATATTTATTGGAGACATGACCAACATGTGTTTGGGAGAGACTGTGGTGTTGCAACATGCCTAAAACTTACCAAGTACATATAACATGATATTAATAGAACAAAACATACAACTTAAAATACTATAGGAGTATTTTAGCTAGAGTCGAATGCAGTGTGGAGATTCATTTCAAGTGTTGCTACACATTCCTTCTTAGCGATAGTTTACTTATATTAGTAACATTCCTTGTTTATCGTTTAGTAGAAAACTTATTCCATCAGGCTGAGATA
This sequence comes from Lactuca sativa, assembly GCF_002870075.4. Taxonomy (NCBI): domain Eukaryota; kingdom Viridiplantae; phylum Streptophyta; class Magnoliopsida; order Asterales; family Asteraceae; genus Lactuca; species Lactuca sativa. The sequence goes on along the minus strand of NC_056625.2, from coordinate 27,016,929 downwards.
TATCTTGTTTTATATCTCTTGATTCAAAAATCTAAGGGACTTACCATCCTCTTCTTCCTGATTATTTTTAGAACAAGATGCCTCCAAATAAAAAAACCCAACAGGAAGAACAACAATCCCCCAACAGATCCGGTGCCACCACCTACTCAGTTCAATCCTGCCATGTTCCAGGCAGCAGTCACGCCCGCTGTGGCTGCCGCGATGTCGCAGATAAATTCAGGTGGCTCTAGTGAGTTAGGAAGTGGTGCCCATCCTCTCAACCTTGATGGAAGCCAGGGACACCAGAAGGAGTGTTCCTACAAAGACTTCATGAACGCAAAACCCGAATCCTTCGACGGCAATGGAGGTGTTATTTTCGTAACCCGCTGGATCGAGAAGATAGAATCAGTTTTCGAGATCTGTGCATGCTCCGAAGCAAAGAAGGTGAATTTCGCTGCCTACACCTTCACTGATAGAGCTTTGACCTGGTGGAATGGTCGATTCAAGTCCCTAACCCTGCAAGTGGCAAACTCCATGGGTTGGGAAAGTTTAAAGGAACTCATGCTCGCAGAGTACTGCCCAAGGTGCAAGATGTAGAAGTTTGAGCATGAGCTTTGGAACCTGAAGATGAAGGGTTCTGACATTGCCTCCTATACAGCTAGATTCTATGATCTGGCTCTCCTCTGTCCTGGAATGGTCACCCCGGAAAGCAAGAAAATAGAGAGGTACATTTGGATATTGATGCCCCCAACTCAAGGAAATGTCTTGGCTGCTAATCCTTCCTCTTTTGACAGTGCCAAGTGCCTGGCGCAGACCCTGATAGATCACGGGGTTAATCTTGATGAAGTGACAGCCACTCCCGAACCACCAAAGGCAAGTGGTGGGAAGAGAAAGTTCTGGAATAAGCGTAAGGGCCAGTCTTCGCAGGATCCCTCCAAGAAACAGCAAGTAGTGGCAGTTCATGCTGCTACCACTCTTGCCGTTGTTCCTGTAGCTCAAGCACCTACCAGTGGATATGTTGGTACCCTTCCTCGGTGTGATAAGTGTAACCATCATAATCACGAGTCATGTCGTGAAATGTTGTGCAACAGTTGTGGCAAGAAGGGGCACATAGCTCGTTTTTGCAAGACACCAGTCCAACCAACCAATCAAACTACTGGAGCAGGCGTTGGTCAAGCTTGTTATGGCGGTGGAGAGGTCAAGCACTACCAGAGAAATTGCTCCAAGGAAACAATAGCTGGCAACACTGGGAGAGTGCTAGCGATGGGCCAGGAAGAGGCAATTGCTAATCCCACCATTGTTACGGGTACGTTCCTCCTTGACAACTCTTATGCATGCATTCTTTTCGATTCTGGTGCAGAGAGAAGTTTTGTTAGTCATGCATTCAAGCATCTTCTCAAACATAAAACCCAGCCCTTAACCGAAACATTCACCGTTGAGATGGCTAACGGAAAGAAAGAGAGCACTAACGACGTACTCATCGGTTGTACCCTTACCCTAAACGACCATTCCTTTCCAATAGATCTTATGCCAGTTTCCATAAAGAGTTTCGATGTCATCATCGGCATGGATTGGTTGAGCCCCAATCGTGCTGATATCATTTGCTATGAAAAATCCATTCTCCTCAATCTGCCATCTGGCGAAGCCCTCATGATCTATGGCGATAAACTCAGCTCAAACCTTCGTATCATTTCGTGCATCCAAGCTCAAAAATATCTAAGAAAGGAATCTCATGCGTTCTTATCCTATGTAGTTAATGAGAAACAAGAAGTTAAAGACCTCGAGAGCATCTCCAAAGTCTGCAACTTTCCTGATGTCTTTCCCGAAGAGCTTCCGGGAATCCCTCCCGAGCGCCAAGTCGAGTTCCGAATCGTCTTAATCCCCGAAGCTACCTTAGTAGCTAAATCCCCATACCGTCCAACGCCAGCAAAAATGCAAGAGTTATCCAGCCAGCTTAATGAGCTGCTCAGCAAACGATTCATCAGACCAAGTTCGTCACCCTGGGGAGCTCTGATCTTATTCGTGAAAAAGAAGGATGGATCTTTTCGAATGTGCATTGATTATCGCGAGTTGAACAAGCTTACCATAAAAAATCGTTATCCTCTTCCTCGAATCGACGACCTTTTCGATCAACTTCAAGGAGCCAGCTACTTCTCGAAAATAGACCTAAGATCAGGGTACCATCAGCTACGAGTCCATGAGGGTGATGTTCCTAAGACAGCATTTCGGACTCAATATGGTCACTACGAGTTTGTAGTAATGCCCTTTGGTCTAACCAACGCACCGGCGGTATTCATGGATCTGATGAATCGGGTATGCCGTCCTTTCCTAGACAAGTTCTTGATAGTGTTCATTGATGATATACTTGTCTATTCCTAAAGCGAGGAAGATCATAGACAGCACTTGAGACTAGTGCTAGAAACTCTAAGGGCGGAGAAGTTGTATGTGAAATTCTCTAAGTGCAAATTCTAGATCCGAAAAGTAACTTTCCTTGGTCATGTGGTTAGCGAAGAAGGCATACACGTGGACCCGTCCAAAATCAAAGCGATTGAGAATTGGTCAACATCGAAGACGCCCATAGAATTCCGTCAATTCTGGGGCCTCGTTGGCTACTATTGCAGGTTCATCCAGAATTTCTCCAGGATTGCTTAGCCTCTAACCACCCTAACTCAGAAAAGTGTACCCTTTAGTTGGGGTGAAAAGCAAGATACTGCATTCCAGACATTAAAGCAGGCCCTATGCAGCACGCCTATCCTGTCTCTGCCCGAAGGGACGGAGGACTTCGTTGCCTACTGTGATGCATCCAATCAGGGCCTAGGCTGTGTGCTCATGCAGCGAGGAAAGGTCATTGCTTATGCCTCAAGGCAGTTGAAAGCAATGGAATGTCAATTATACAACTCACGATTTGGAGTTGGGAGCAGTGGTCTTGGCATTAAAGATATGGAGGCGTTATCTCTACGGAACCAAGTGCACCATCTTCACCGACCATAAAAGCCTACAACACATCTTCGACCAGAAGGAGTTGAAAATGAGGCAATGGCAATAGATAGAGCTACTCAGTGATTATGAATGTGAAATACGCTACCATCCTGTCAAATCCAACGTGGTGGCGGATGCCCTCAGCCGAAAGGAGTACTCAGGTCGTAGAGTGTAGGCACTAACAATGACCATCCATTCCCATTTATTCGCGCAAATCAGAGAGGCTTAGCTGGAAGCCTTAAAATCATAGAACATGCTGGATGAAACCCTAAGGGGAATGGAAAAGAACATAGAGATCAATGGAGATGGAGTATACTATTTTATGGACCGGATCTGGACCCCAAAGTTCGGCGGTTACAAAGAGGTTGTCATGAACGAAGCCTATAAAACTAAATACTTCGTTCACCCAGGTTCGGACAAGATGTATCTGGATCTCAAGAAGTTATATTGGTGGCCAAACATGAATGCAGAGATCACTACCTTCGTGGGCAAGTGGCTGACTTGCACCAATGTGAAGGTCGAATGTCAAAAGCCCTCAGGTTGGCTTCAGCAGCCGGAAATACCTGAGTGCAAGTGGGAGAGGATTACTGTGGATTTTATCACTAAATTGCCCAAATCTCCGAGTGGGTATGATACCATATGGGTAATAGTCGACCGATTGACAAAATCCGCCCACTTCCTGTCATTCAAAGAAACTTTCAAGATGGAAAGACTTACACGAATCTACATCCAAGAGATAGTTTGTAACACTCTATTTATTAAATTAATTAATGTATAGTAGCCCAAAAATTGATAATTATATAGTAAGGTGATGGTCTCGAGGAGCTAGTCATTATAATATAGAGATTGGGGGTTAAAATGTAAGTTTCAGATTTATTTTGTAAGTATTTATCAAGGCATGGATTAAATGGTAACTTATGGGACTTCATTTGAAGAGATTTTGGGGCTAAGGGGTTGTTTGGTAAATTGGGGATCGAATTTGTGAGGAATTATGGAAGCATGGGTGAAATTGGTAAATTTCGTACCTAAGTTGTAATGAACTTTTACTGTTGGGGTTTAATAGGTAAATATGTGATTTATTTTGAAAAAGATCTCTTGGGGAGGGACTAGAATGGTTAGATGGGCAAAGTTGGACATGGACACGGGACAACTCCCGTCACCCTCGCTTAAACCACGTATATATGCATCTTAAATCACACAAAACCCTAACCCTAAAGGATATGCCTCCAGCCGCCACCCTTCTCCCTTCTTCTATTATTGGCGCCGCACCACCCTTATGTCACCCTCACCACCGGCGACCGCCAAAACTGTGGGAGTCGGAGGAATTGCCACCAAATGTTACGCTAGTCTTCCGACTAGTTGAGCCACCAAGTGAGCGAAGCACTACCGCCGATGTGTTGCTGCTAGTGAGACCTTCCGTATTTTCCTTGGTCTCAAAACGCCGCCACCACTTCAGTCGTCGAACGTTGCAGCCTGCCGCCACAACGAACGTTGTTGCTATTGTTGTTGATGTTCTCGGCCACGACATCTCTCTTCATCCCTCAGTGTTACGCCCCTGCTGGCATGTCCACCGCTGTCCTATCGCCACCGTCATTCCTAGCCGGCGACAAAGTCGGGGGCCAGCGACTTGAAGACTTTCGTTGTTGCTCCGGCGTGTGTGTGGTCATTATTTCGCTGCCGTCACTATCTAATACCGCTACGCCGTCGTAACTGTCGTCTATGTCTTATTCCGCCACCACCAGCCACCATGGGAGGTGGCTGTGGATGTGTTTGTGGGTGTGTGATTCTGCTCTTAGCGTGTGTGGGTGTATTTATGTCAAGTGGGTGATTAGTTAGCCGGAAAAGCCACCATCACCACTGTGAGGTGGTGGCTGCCGCCATGAACCACCATTGTGTGTGTTTAATGTAGTTTGCGTGTGCTTATTTTTAGTTAAGGCATTGTAAAGTGTAATTAGCTAAAGTATAATGAAAAGAAATTGAAAACCACCACCTTAGGGTGGTAGCTGCTGCCACCGGCCGCTGTGTCGGGTGGCGGTGTGCTTGTTTTGTGAGTTTGATTCGGTTGGGGTGCTTGAAACCCTAATGGGCCTTGTAAGCCCTAATGGACCCTAATTGACCCAAATAAAACCCTAATGGGCTTAATGATATTCTAGTGGAACTAAGAGGCCCAATAAAGCCCTAATTGACCTAAAAGCCCAATAAATTGATAAATGGGCAAGTATTTGAGTTGGAACACCCTAATGCTAGTATATAACCCTAATTTGGGGAATTAACCGGGACACGCGGGAATTATTTAATAACTTGAGATATTAAATAATATTCATTGGCAAAGATTAATCTAAGCGATATTGGACTTAATGGATTAAGTCCTTAATGGGTTAAGTAGGAAACTTAAGCCTAATCATCATTCTATGGGAAACCATAATTGCACCTGGGTTTATTGTTGGGCCTTTCTATTGGGCCTTATTGATTGGGTTATTAATGAGCCATCCCAAGATCAAGCAAATGGACTAGAATAATTAATGGGCTTTGTGGTAAGGCCCATATGAGGCGTTGGGCCCAATTTGGAAAATTGGGCCATAGATGGGTCATAGTCTGGGCCTTCATGATTATGATGTATTGGGCCATTAGAATACCAAATGTCGGACTGGACTTTTTGGTTGGGCCTTTGAATAAGACCATGTATAGGCCTAGGCCCAATTTGGAAAATTGGGCCATGTGTTGGGCTTTGCTTTCCTAGTGACTTTGGTCCTATGGATTGGGCCTTGGGCTTGCATAAAGCCAAGCTTAGGGTAATGTAGTAATTATCCAAAGTGTGTATTCATGCTTATGTAGTGGAACCCAATTATTAATTGGGTGTTATTTTGGTGTTGACAGTTCGGGAATCTGTCATCCAGTAGTTGGGGTTGAGTCTGTGGGACTTCAGCAGCGTAGGATTGTGTCTACGGGACTTCAGTAGTGTGAGGTGAGTTACCTTCCAGTAGAGGTGGGTCTAAGGCCACAATGTCGGCCCATCAGCAGGGGTAGTTGGTATATAATTGTCTTTGTGATAATTATCTTGGTATGTTTATGTGATATGCTCATGAGATATGCTTATGTGATGTGCTTATGAGATATGTTTATGTGATATGTTTATGTGTATGCTTATGTGATATGTTGTGTGTGTTAGTGGTAGTAGCAGGCAATAGTTTTTCCCTAACTCGGTCGTTAGGATCGAAGGGTAGGTCAGTACCCCAGAAATGTCTGACTGTATGATTATATCATGATATTATATGATAGTGGTAGGGGTGAAATAGTCCCCGGTTACCGGTTGAAAGATACCGATGACAGATACCGGTTGAAAGATACCGATGGCGGATATCGGTTGAAAGATACCGATGGTAGATACTGGTTGAAAGATACTGATGGCAGTTATCGGTTGAAAGATACCGCAGGGGTATACAGAACCCATGCAATGCTTATCTGTATGTTTATGATATGTTAGTATGTAATCAGTATGTTTATGATATGTTAGTATGTGATCAGCATGTTTATGATGTTAGTACGTGATCAATATGTTTATGACATATTATTATGTGATAGTGGTAGGGGTGAAATAGTCACCGGTTACCGGTTGAAAGATACCAATGGAAGTTACCGGTTGAGAGATACCAATGGTGTTATGTGGTATGTGGTATGATGGGGGAACTCACTAAGCTTCGTGCTTACAGTTTACAGTTTTGGTTTCAGGTACTTTGTTTCAAAGGAAAGGAGCCGGTTTGGTCGCAGCGCATCACACTATGTTTTCCGCACACGAAATCCTTGGGATTATTCTCTGATATGGTTTCATAATATTATATTTTGATTATTCACACTTTGGTTTTATGTAATAACCTAATTAAAAATGAAATTTTTTTGGCCTTGAATTTTGGGATGCTACAAGTTGGTATCAGAGCCTTGGTTTGAGGGATTCGGGCACACTCTCGGATGTGTCTGAACTCAAACTAAGGGCTTGGCATGAAAATTTTCAAAAGAAAAATCATTTTTATAAAAAGAATTTGAAAAGAATTTGGGAGAAAAGAACTTTGAAAAGAACAAGGTGTGTGATGCGTGCAATCAACCGAGCTCAAGTAAGTTTCCCCAGGATAGCCATACATGTTGTGTTATAATATGATATGATTATTACAACTGCATGCTAGACTAGGGCTAAGGATCTAGGAAGATGACTTATGTGCCTGTTGTATGTGCTTGCTGAATTACATGATAGTACTGATCAGTCAGTGATAGGATAGCCTGTTTAGGTTATGCCTGATTGTATGAGTATTTGGAGTTACATGCTAGTATAGATTCCTGATAGGAGGATAAACTGATTTCATTGGAATGTGTTGGTTAGATTTCCCATTGTCTGAATGTTGCTTGCTTTGTGCTTCAAGGGACTCTTGGTAATGTGAGCTAGCTACTAAATGAATATGCTAAATCGCAAGTGGCTATATTCATGAGCTAGCTAGTTGACATTACTGGGAATCTTTCAGCAGCTGAGGACTGGGTGAGTACGGAACCTAGGTAAGCCTGGGATATGTTTCAGTGAGTTAGTAGTGAAGCTCAGTGAGACTTGGGTGTACCAGTTTGAAGAGGTGACTTAGAGGATTCAGGAGGATTGCTGAGGAAAGTATGGATAGGTGTGGAAGGTAGTATTGGGCCCGTACTACTGAAAGCACAGGATCCATACTCAAATCAGTGAGAGTCTTGGAGAATCTAAGAAGCTTCGGGGAGAAGTTTGTGACCCAATTTAGGGACATAGGATGCTCTAGTTGTTGCAGCTTAGCCATTGGCAAGTGAGTTAGTGAGTGTGGCAGGGTGTCAGACCCTGAAGGATATGATTCCCAGGAAGTTGCAGATGCGAGATCGATTTGGAGCACCCTAAAAAGAGAGGGTTGTGCTAGGTGCATACAGTAGAGGGTCCCATGAAGAGACCCATGACTTCTGATCATCGGGTGAAAGCTCCTTGATGAACCCCCAGAGGGACGTACCTTGCGAAGTGGGTTTCGCGTGTACCATTATCATTCCAGATCTTTGTCGAGATCTGTGCAGGAGTATTGTTTGGAAGCTCCCCGGTCAGGGTTAGAGCGATAGTTCTCCAGTGGAGTTAGTGTTCAGTAGTACTGTGAGATTGGAAGTGGGAACAAGGACTCGTCAGCTAGAGTGAACGTTAAGGTCTTCAATTGACAGCATGTGAGATGGATTGAAGTGTCAGACTGGATCAGATTTCAAGAGTACTCATCAAGATTTTCGAGGATAGGAGATCTCAAGGTTTAATTGGTGATTAAACGATAGCATTGGCAGACACGGGTTGTTATCAGTGGGATATTAGAAAGCGAGAAGGATTGGGAATCCTTCCATTCTCGTGCGTTGTGAAGACTTAGTCGGATCTAAGTGGGGGAGAGACTTTTTATAAAGTTCTCCAAATGTGAGTTCTGGTTGCATAGGGTGTGATCTCTTGGGCACCTTGTCAACCAGAAGGTTATTCTAGCTGATCCACCCAAGATAGAGGCCGTGATGCAGTGGGAGATTCCAAGGTCTCCATCAGAGATTCGAAGTTCCCTGGGTCTAGCGGGTTATTACCGAAGATTTATATGGGAATTCTTCGAGATTGAGGTTCCTTTTGACCCGACTGACCAAGAAGTGGATGGCCTTTTGCTGGGGGGCCTGAGCAGCAGGCGGTCTTCAGGACTCTTAGACAGCGGTTGTGCGAGGCACCGATTCTCACCCTGTTAGAGGGTGTAGATGATTTCGTGGGTTACTATGACGCTTTGATCATGGGAACGGATACGGTACTAATACAGTGGGGTCACGTGATAGTAGGTTACGAGAACCATGTTAGAGTTCCTATTAGGACTCAAGTTCAGTGGTATGTTAGGTCGAGTGCGTGTTTGACCCGGTTTGGAAACTGTTGTAAGACTACGGGGGTAGCCAAAGCATTCATTAGTGGCCAGTTAGTATGGGAAGTGTTGTAAGACTACGGGGGTAGCCGTAGCATTCACTAGCGATCAGATAGTAATAGAGTGTCATTCACTAGGTTGGTAGATGGCATGAGCGTGTGGTTGGAACGTGGAAGAAACAGTGATACCCACCAGTTCGGGTGTAGTAATAAGGATATGGAAATCCACGGATTGGATTTCAGAATTTCCTAGACGGATTAGATCTGGTTGAGTAAGTGATACGACTATAGGAGTGCCACTACAGTTGTGGGATCAGGGAAGCAATGGACTGTATAAGATTTCTTGTGATATAAGGCTACCATCGGTTTGGTAGCAATCACTTTTAGCATGTATTGGGTGACGTCAGGGTTCGACATATGGACCTGATCGGTTGGATCAGGAGGTTGTTAGACTCACAGTGGCATAACAACTAGTGGCAACTAGTTCCAGACAAGGATTTCATTCAGAAGTCGTGTGAGGCGACTAAGTGGGAGTCCTTTTGACTCCGCAGCTGGGCTGGAACCTGGTATTTCAGAAGACTGACAGATGAACTGAGATCGGGGAGGTCTCGATAGATTTTGGGAAGCAACTATGTGGCAACATACTGCTTCAGGCAGATCAGTGTTCGGGTAGTTTCAGCGTTTGGAAGTATTAGTATTTATGCTTTGGGTTTTAAGTTCGGACGGAATAACAGATTGTTTGGGGTATGCCAAGTCACTCGTAACGAAATTAGTTGAGCTTTGGCCGAGTATAAGTGTTATTGAAGGGTAATTGGGTATGTGACCTTGTTTTATAGTGGTAACCGCGAGTGATCAGAAGTTGAGGAGTCAATTGTGAGATAAACGGATTGGATTCAACGATAATGATTCTGTATGAGTGGTCTGTCAGGAAATCAGACTATCTCAAGGCAGCATTTTTCAGACGAAGTGGATGTGATCTTGTGGTGAGGAATTCGTTCACCTACGGATTTTAGGGCTTTACGAGGATAGGTTATGGATACGCTGAGAAGGCTAGGGTGTGTCCAGGTTGGTGACCATGCTACTAGAGTGGTTGGGCGTGTAAGGAGTAGTAAGAAATGATTTCGAAGACGAAATCTAATATAAGTGGGGGAGAGTTGGAACACTCTATTTATTAAATAAATAAATTAATTAATTAATTAATGTATAGTAGCCCAAAAATCGATAATTATATAGTAAGGTGTAGGTCTCGAGGAGCTAGTCGTTATAATATAGAGATTGGGGGATAAAATGTAAGTTTCAGATTTATTTTGTAAGTATTTATGAAGGCATGGATTAAATGTTAACTTATGGGACTTCATTTAAAGAGATTTTGGGGCTAAGGGGCTGTTTGGTAAATTGGGGATCGAATTTGTGAGGAATTATGGAAGCATGGGTGAAATTGGTAAATTTCGTACCTAAGTTGTAATGAATTTTTAATGTTGGGTTTTAAGATAAATATGTGATTTATTTTGAAAAAGATCTCATGGGGAGGGACTAGAATGGTTAGATGGGCAAAGTTGGACATGGACACGGGACAACTCCCGTCACCCTCGCTTAAACCACGTATATATGCATCTTAAATTACACAAAACCCTAACCCTAAGGGATATGCCTCCAGCCGCCACCTTTCTCCCTTCTTCTATTATTGGCGCCGCACCACCCTTATGTCACCCTCACCACCGGCGATCGCCAAAACTGTGGGAGTCGAAGGAATCGCCACCAAATGTTACGCTAGTCTTCCGACTAGTTGAGCCACCAAGTGAGCGAAGCACTACCGCCGATGTATTGCTGCCGGTGAGACCTTGCACTACAGTATTTTCCTTGGTCTCAAAACGCCGCCAACACTTCAGTCGTCGAACGTCGCAGCCTGCCGCCATAACAAACGTTGTTGCTGTCGTTGTTGATGTTCTCGGCCACGACATCTCTCTCCATCCCTCGGTGTTACGCTCGTGCTGGCATGTACGCCGCTATCTTATCGCCACCGTCATTCCTAGCCGGCGACGAATTCGGGGGCCAACGACTTGAAGACTTTCGTCGTTGCTCCTGCGTGTGTGTGGTCATTATCTCGTTGCCGCCACTATCTAATACCGCTATGCCGTCGTGACTGTCGTCTGTGTTTTATTCCGCCACCACCAGCCACCATGGGAGGTGGCTGTGGGTGTATTTGTGGGTGTGTGATTCTGCTCCTAGCGTGTGTGGGTGTATTTATGTCGAGTGTGTGTTTAGTTAGCCGGAAAATCCACCACCACCACCGTGAGGTGGTGGCTGCCACCATGAACCACCCTAATGCTAGTAAAACCCTAATTTGGGTAATTAACCAGGACACGTGGGAATTATTTAATAACTTGAGATATTAAATAATATTCATAGGCAAAGATTAATCTAAGCGATATTGGACTTAATGGATTAAGTCCTTAATGGGTTAAGTAGGAAACTTAACCCTAATCAGAATTCTATGTGAAACCCTAATTGCACCTGGGTTTATTGTTGGGCCTTTCTATTGGGACTTAATGATTGGGTTATTAATGGGCCATCCCAAGATCAAGCAAATGGACTAGAATAATTAATGGGCTTTGTGGTAAGGCCCATATGAGGCGTTGGGCCCAATTTGGAAAATTGGGCCATATATGGGTCATAGTTTGGGCCTTCATGATTATGAGGTGTTGGGCCATTAGAATTCCAAATGAGGGACTGGACTTTTTGGTTGGGCCTTTGAATAAGACAATGTATAGGCCTGGGCCCAATTTGGAAAATTGGGCCATGTGTTGGGCTTTGATTTCCTAGTGACTTTGGGCCTATGGATTAGGCCTTGGGCTTGCATAAAGCCAAGCTTAAGGTAATATTGTAATTATCCAAAGTGTGTATTCATGCTTATGTAGTGGAACCCAATTATTAATTGGGTGTTATTTTGGTGTTGACAGTTAGGGAATCTGTCATCTAGTAGTTGGGGTTGAGTCTGCGGGACTTCAGCAGCATAGGATTGTGTCTACGGGACTTCAGCAGTGTGAGGTGAGTTACCTTCCAGTAGAGGTGGGTCTAAGGCCACAATGTCGGCCCATCAGCAGGGGTAGTTGGTAGATAATTGTCTTTGTGATAATTATCTTGGTATGTTTATGTGATATGCTCATGAGATATGCTTATGTGATGTGCTTATGAGATATGTTTATGTGATATGTTTATGTGTATGCTTATGTTATATGCTATGTGTGTTAGTGGTAGTAGCAGGGAATAGTTTTTCCCTAACTCGGTCGTTAGGATCGAAGGGTAGGTCAGTACCCCAGAAATGTCTGACTATATGATTATATCATGATATTATATGATAGTGGTAGGGGGTGAAATAGTCCCCGGTTACCGGTTGAAAGATACCGATGACGGATATCGGTTGAAAGATACCGATGGCGGATACCGGTTGAAAGATACCGAAAGGGTATACAGAACCCATGCAATGCTTATCTGTATGTTTATGATATGTTAGTAAGTAATCAGTATGTTTATGATATGTTAGTATGTGATTAGCATGTTTATGATGTTAGTATGTGATCAGTATGTTTATGACATATTATTATGTGATAGTGGTAGGGGTGAAATAGTCCCCGGTTACCGATTGAAAGATACCGATGGCAGTTACCGGTTGAGAGATACCGATGGTGTTATGTGGTATGTGGTATGTGGTATGATGGGGGAACTCACTAAGCTTCGTGCTTACGGTTTACAGTTTTGGTTTCAGGTACTTTGTTTCAAAGGAAAGGAGCCAGTTTGGTCGCAGCGCATCACGCTATGTTTTCCGCACACGAGATCCTTGGGATTATTCTTTGATATGGTTTCATCATATTATATTGTGATTATTCACACTTTGATTTTATGTAATAACCTAACTAAAAATGAAATTTTTGGCCTTGAATTTTTGGATGTTACATAGTTCGTCTGCAAGGTGTGCTTGTGTCCATTATCTCTGATAGGGATAGCAGATTCACCTTGAGATTTTGGCAGTCACTGCAGAAAGCTCTTGGAACTAAGCTAGATATGAGCACAACTTACCATCCTCAGACAGACGGGCAGAGTGAGAGCACAATTCAGACATTGGAAGACATGTTGAGAGCATGTGGAATTGATTTTGGTAAGTCGTGGGACGTCCATTTGCCCTTGGTTGAGTTCTCCTACAACAATAGTTATCACCAGTATCAAGGTTGCGCCGTTTGAAACCCTGTATGGTCGTAAGTGCAGATCCCCTCTATGCTGGGCTGAGGTGGGCGACACACAGCTAGTCAAGGGGCACATTCCCGAAAGCACTCTCACAGGCCCAAAAATCATCTGCGAAACCACAGAAAAGATCATACAAATCTGGGAACGACTAAAAGCTTCATGAGATAGACAAAAGAGCTACGCCGATAATAGACGAAAACCCTTGGAATTCCAGGTTGGTGACCGTGTTCTATTAAAGGTCTTGCCCTGGAAAGACATGATACGCTTTGGAAAGCGTGGAAAGCTGAATCCGAGGTACATAGGACCATTCGAGATCCTTGCAAGGATCGGTCCCGTAGCATACAAACTTCGTTTACCATAAGAGCTTAACAATATTCATCCTGTGTTCCACGTCTCGAATCTTAAAAAGTGTTTATCCGATGAAACCCTTGTGATCCATTTCGACGAGATCGAGATCAACGAGAACCTTAACTTCATGGAGGAACCAGTCGAAATCATGGATCGAGAGATCAAACGAACAAAAAAAATTCGCATACCAATAGTGAAGGTTCGCTGGAATGCCAAGCGAGGACCTGAATTCACTTGGGAGCATGAAAATCAGATGAAACAGAAATATTCACATCTCTTTCCGAGTCCATGATTTGTATTCTATGTTTGAATTTCGGGACGAAATTCCCTCTAACGGGGGGATGATGTGACAACCTGAAACTTTTCCCGTTATCTTGAACCAAACTCCGTTAAAAAATTTTGAATTTTATTGGATTTCCGTCAAATTCTTTAGTTTGGAAAAATTATTACGTTATATATATATATATATATATATATATATATATATATATATATATATATATATATATACGATTCGGAACCAGAAAGCACTCGAAAACTCAAATTTTTATCGAAAATCAACATGTTTGCAGCCAGAACGAGTTAACGGTCGTAAACCCATTTGCGGTTGGTGCCAGGTGGACCCCACCACCAACCATACCCCCAGCCTATATATATGAGATCCCCACCTTCATTTTAAGCTTATTGGCCGAGATCTCTCTCTTTCTCTCTCTAAACTTTTGACCGTAAACTTCCAAAAAAATCCTTATTCTTCCAAAAATTATCGAAAATCGTCATTGGGAGTCGATTTGGAGCATCTGGAACATGTTTTTCCTCGAATCCAGCACCCTTGTTCTTGAGTTTACGGCCGTAAACACTTCAAACCTTCAAAGGTCGTAAACCCTTAGAAAGACAGTTCACGGCCGTAAAACCCTTTCACGGCCATAAACCCTTCCTAAGTGGTGCATTAGACTGAAAACCCTCTTTCCTCGATTCAATCAAGTCGCGGTAACATTCCTTAACCGAAAAAAGTGTTTTTCTAACACTATATCTAACGAAATCGCTAATTTAGATACATATATGTATTTAATTGTTATTAGGATTCCGTTAAGCGCCACGTATAATAACGCGAGGGTCTTCATTTCCAGTTCAGCGCTTTCCCACAACAAACAGTGAGTTCATACCCCTACGATTTTATGGTTTTTATACGTTTTCAGGGGGAATACAAGCCAAACAAAAATGACTTTGTGAAAGGAAACAAAAAGGTTTTCAACCAGTTTAAAACTTATGCAATTGATCCAGTCCAACGATTTTCATAAAATATGCAGATATTTTATTCCCTTTTGTATTATGTGGAGCATAAGGGACACTTTCAAATCATAATTGCATAATTTTCAGAACAAATCACGAACTAAGAACATAACTTTTCAGACAAACTATAATAGGTATAGTTTGGGGAATACATTACCAGTTTTACTGATACGAACTACTTACTTGGTCAATTATATAAACTATGGAAGATTTAGTTTACGATATTCATTACTACGTTCAGATAACAAGAGTATAACACTAAATAAATATTTTACGTATAATTATTTATACTCTACCAAGTATACAAACGATTTCATATATGAGAACACGATACAGAACAACACGTAAACTAGCTAATACAGGATTGTGAGACATCTCTTCATTTGTACTCTTCGGGGTATTGGTTAAATACTCAACATTTAGTATAGCCAGAGTCTCCTGGAGGGAGAGCGTGAGATTTGTCAATAGATCTATTCAGGACTGACAATCCCACACCTAAACTACTAGCTACAGTTAGGCAGGCATGCTTGGGGTGACAAATATCATACCATACGACACCTGAAGAAACGTCGCTCAGGTCATCATTCATATCAAGCATGGTTATACAAACTCACAAGAATATAAACTAACCTTTTTTTACGGGATTTCATTCTTCACTACTTTTATTTTAAATAATATAACTACTACACATGACACTGGAGGGTTTCCAGGGATACAATACATGGTTTTATTTTAAGTAATAAAACTACTATACATACTGGTGGTAGCCAGTGTTTTCAAACAGAACATGCACTACATACTGGTGGTAGCCAGGGTTTTCAAACAGAATATACTATACATATAGTAACGAACAAACATGTTAGAAAATAATGGATTTTTTTGGGAAACATGCATACATTTTTCAGATTCATTAACAGGTTTTCACTACAAAACCTGCTTATGAAATCACCAGCTTTATGCTGATACGGTTTCAAAATCGCTTGTATTCTCAGGGCACCAGTAGACAGGTACTCTCGTTGGCTTTCGACAAGACAGAGCGTTCGGAGTCTCGTCTTTATATTTTTGTTACTTTTGATGTATACAAACAATGAGACAAACAGATGTAGATATTCATATTATATTGTAATGGTTGTGTTTACTTTGATTACTATGATGCAATTGTTGTGATACTATACATGACGTCCTCCACCCCCGAAGGTTTCTGTCGTTTCAGTGTGGGGGTGTTACCGTTTCCATTAACTTTTGAAATTCAGTGGTTAAGATGGGATTAGTAGATTCGAAAATAATGTCATCAACGTAAATTTGAACAATCATCATATGGTTAGCCTCCTTCTTACGAAAGAAGGCAGGATCAACAGTACCTTATTTAAATTTAGATTATTTAAGAAAACGAGTCAGAGTTTCATATCATGCCCTCGGTGCTTGTTTGAGACCACATACTGCCTTATCTAGAACATAGTAGTGATTCGTATATTTTTCATTCGCAAAGCCAGGTGGTTGTTCATGTTAGACGGTTTCTTCCAGTTCACCATTCAGAAATCCACACTTCACATCCATTTGATATACAGAAAAGTTTTTGTGAGCTGCATAGGCAAGAAACATACGAACAGATTCCAATCTACCCACCAATGGGAATGTCTCTTCGTAGTCGATTCCTTCTTCTTGATAGTAGCCTTTAACGACCAATCTTGCCTTGTTGTGAGTTATGTTTCCCGCTTTATCTATCTTATTGCGAAATACCCATTTCATTCCGACAATAGAAGCCTCCTTCGGAGTGGGAACGAATACTTTATTTCGTTCAAACTCGTTGAGTTCTTCCAGCATTGCTTAAACCCAATCTGCATGATCAAGAGCAATTTTCACAGATTTAGGCTCAATTTTAGAAATGAAAAAATTAAGCATGCAAAATTCCAATTTTGAAAATAATGCAGTTTGTTTTGTTTTTTTGTTGAGACCTTGTACGAACTCCTGGAGATGAATCTCTGATCACTTGAGAACTTGGATGATCTTTGGTCCATTTAGTCATAGGAGGATAATTTTGATCATATAGTGGATCAAATTCTGCAAAAACTTCTTCAAATTCTGATTGTACATCGGAGTCATTATTTTTATTCTCCCCCTAAAAATTTGCATAAGACCCATCATTTAGAATCGGATTCTCCCCCTGGAATGAATCATCAGTTTTGGAGTTCGAAGTGGAACCCTCCCCCTAGAATGGAGCATCAAAAGGTTGTGGTGAATTTGGGAATTCAAAAGCATTCAGAATTGGCTCTTCTTGAGAAGTCTTGATGTTTTTAGCAGCTTCATCAACAATCTTCTTTAATCCATCTTCTTTGTAGTCCTTGGCCTTCGATTATGAGTAAATAGCTTTTTCAGGCTCATTAAAAAAATATAGAAATTCCTCATATAAATTCATGAGAGGAAATGTCATAGAACTTGTTGATGGAAAGATTTCCCCTGACTGATAGTCTTCTTTCTGATATTTCTTCATATAGTTGTCATCGAAGGTGACATAGTAGGTTTCTTCAGTCTTTCTTGATTTCATATTCAGAACCCTATATGCCTTTGAAGTTAAAGAATAACCCATAAATATTCCTTCATTTCCTTTCACATCGAATTTGTTCTGATTTTCTTTACAGTTGAAAAGAAAGCACCTGGAACTAAATACATGAAAGAATTTAGCATTAGGTTTCCGATTCTTCAAAATCTCATAAGGAGTAATTAGAAATCTTTTATTTATGTAGGAACGGTTCTGTGTGAAGCAAGCAGTTGCAATAGTGTCAGCCCAAAAGTAGAGAGGAAGATTCTCAAATGATAACATCGTCCTTGTAGCTTCGCAAAGAGAGCGGTTTCGTCTTTCAACTACTCCGTTCTGCCGGGGAGTGTAAGGCGAAGAAAAGTTGTGAAATATCCCTTTTCTAGTTAAGAATTCTTTAAATGCTTATTTTTGAATTCTGAACCGTTGTCACTGCGAATTTTCCGAACAGGCTTTCATAGTTAAAGCTCAATCTGCTTGATGAAATCTATTAGCTTCGGAGTTGCATTTGATTTCTGTCTAAGAAAGAACACCTAGGTAAATCTAGAAAAATCATCAACAATAACCAGAATATCTTTATTACCACCAATACTTTCGATGGCTGATAGACCACAAAGATCAATGTGCAACAATTCCAATGGCTCAATGATTTTGGTATTGATGATGGTTGAGTGACTCTTCCTGCTTTGTTTTCCAATCTCACAGGTAGCACACAAATGTTCCTTCTTGAATTTCAGAAGAGGTAAACCACAAACAAGATCACCAATGACAAGCTTGTTTATATCCTTGAAGTTCAGATGGGAAAGCCTTTTGTGCCATTGCCAACTATCATCCGAAGATTCTTTCGTAACCAAGCAAATAGATGGCTTCCTTTTGATTGGAAACAGATTTAGTGGATACATCTCTCCCTTCCTTTTAGAATTTAGAAGCATTGCCTTGGATTTCTTTTCAGTTATCTTTGATCCTTCTTCATCAAATGATACCTTCATCCTTTTACCTACAACCAATTGCAAAACACTCATTATATTGTGTTGCAGACCCTCGACATATGCTACCTTCTTAATCGATAATTCACAATTTGTAATCATTCCATAGCCTTTTATTTCCCCAGTGCGTTGTTTCCAAACTTCACTCTACCGTCATCCTTTAAAGATCTAAACTCTTGTAATTCTTCTTTTCTCCCAGTCATGTGACGAGAATAGCCATTGCCGATATACCATTCTAAATCATATTGTTCGTCTTGCATAACATGTAAAAATTAGATAGATTTAGGAACCCAAACTACCTTGGGTCCTTGTGATAATTTCTTTTGAACAGAAATATCTTAGTTTTATCAACCCAAAATGATTTTCTATTCAAAACATGATTCTTCCCTTTTTCGATTTTTAAAACTTTCACTTTGATATCACAAAGATTAATTTCAACAAAACTAGATTTTCATTGATTATGTTCTTTGATTATTGGTGCCATTATTTTGAAAATGCCTTTTCCTCCTCTTTCAAATTTGTTTCGTATTCCTTGAGAGAAATCTTTGGTTCCGAAAAAACTTTACTTTTACCCTTAAAATCTTTTGATTTGTTGAGAGGATTAGAAAACTGTGTTTTTGGAGAACACTTTGATTTTGGTTTTTCAATTGGTTTCGAAACTTGTGATTTTGGAGAAAATTTTGAGTTTGGTTTCGGAATTTGAGAGGAATCAACCTTTAGATTAGAAGATCGTTCTGAATTGATAGATCTTTGATTTGAATTCTTATTTATCCAAAAACGCTTCCTTTCTTTCAGATTATTCCTATATCTAGCATTCATCTGCCTTTTCTTAGCAATAAGTTCTTCAGCAGACTTATGAATGTTAGATTTTGGCTTTTTTTCTGACTGGCGTTTCCTTTTGTTTCGAAGAGGTTTCACTGGAAACGACTTTTGTGCTACTTGGTCCAGCCAGATCGTAACAAAGGTCCACACGATTCTACGATTCTGAAACGTATTTCCCGTTTGTTTTTCATGAGTTCATTTCTGAAAGACCTTTTGTTTCATCTCCATTATCAATTGGCTTCGACTAGAAGAACTCATCGCATCCATTTGCACTATCATCAACAACTAGGGACGTTAGTTCAGATGTATCGAAAACTTTTGTAGATTTGTATGGAGAGTACAACAATGATGTATCAATCCATTAAACTCTAATGAGTTCAATACATTGTGGATGTCCTTACATGTTGTAACAACTATAATACATGTGCTAGACATGTCATACAATGTGTTTTATAGAAACGCATATCACCCAACATAATTCATAATGCCATGATCATGTGGGAGTATTCTTAAATGTACTATAGTTGGTACATACTTAAATTGATAGTAGAACAATTCTTTTGGGTTGCTCTCAAAACTAGCAACTAGACATTTTGATATTTGGAGAGAGATTTTTGATTTATTATTGTTAATAAATTGAAATAAGTAATTTGTTAATATATTATGAAAATAATATATTGATTAGAAATAGTAATATTTAATTAATATTTAATCAGAAATTAATTTGAATTAATTTTAGGATTAAAGGAATTAATTAAAATTGTAGGGACTAAAGTGTGAGAAAAAGGCAATCTAGAACCCTCCATAGGCTTGGATAGTTTTCTTATGGCCTAAGGGTTCTAGAATAGTCGTTGGTAGATAAGCAGGAAAGTGGATAACTGCCTGGTTTAAGATTATCTTGGATTAGGGTTTATCTAGGGTTTCCTAATTGCACTATAAATATGGCATAACCCTATATTTTCGGCCAATTGATTCCTTAGAGGGTTAGGCCGAAAATTCATCCTCTCTCCTCCTGCATCATCTTCCACTATTAGTGTTCGGTGTGAACCGTTAAAGGCGTGACATTTGTGATGCTTGCTCTCAAGGCTTCAACAACACAAGGATTTTTATTATTATTACTATACAACAATCAAGGTATGATTCTTATAACCCTAATTGTATGTTTTTGATTATATACTAGTGGTTAAGGGTTTTTTTGTTGTTCAAGTTGTATGTTCAATTAGAGAAAACATAGATCAATTTTTAGGGTTGTATGCACACATAGGATTTATATGTTTTGCATAATACCCAACAGTGGTATCAGAGCATAGGTTTGGTTTTCTATTGAATTGACACAATGGTTGAAGAACAAGGAAAAGCAAACAGAATCATCATTTTGTTCCGCCAACAAAGCATGGTGTTCTTCCACCACAGTGTGTTCGTTCATACACGGCATTGTGATTGTTTACCATGTCGTGTTGGACAGTTAGATCCACAAAAATCGGATTTTTTGCTTATCTCATGAATTGATTAGGATAATTACCTTAAATAATGTTTTAAATAAGTAAAAGTGAATAATTATCTAAGTGTTTGGATATCCCTATCTTGAATTCATGATTGGTTTATTTTTAAATTAAAACTAATTTCTTAATTTTCGAAATTTAAAATATAAACCCTAGTATTTTGAAAAGTTTAAAATACATCCTTATGGATCTTATTATTAATTTAATTAAGTGCTTAATTAAAAGATAATTAATAAATCCATAAATGGTTGAAAGTTAATTAAATTAAAAGTTTAATTTATTAAAAGATTAAACCCTTGAAATTTTAAAATGTTTTAAAATACACCTTATAGTATGTATATAAATTAAAGTTTAATGTATATTATATGTATAAGAATAGTCAATCAAACCGCTAGTACGCCTCATTCACGAAGCCATAACATAACGAGAGTTTAAGGAAGTGGCCTATAAAATGACCGTCGTTGGGTATCCAATCTTACCCACCACTCTCTTGTATGGTGGAGGGTCGTTAAAAGAATGGGTTTGATAGGAAAAAAAATAACCTCATTAAAAGTATAATGATATAAAGTAACTAAACTATTTTAAAATCTCACTCTTAGTTACTTTAGCAAAATTTGAATATGTATGCTAATCCATGAAATTGAACATTACACTTTATAAGTCGGTGGAGCGTGTATGGTTAACCAGCCAACTAATGGGGGACTAATAAAGGGTGGTAATGGGTATCTTGAAAATTACCGTTGATTAATGGAGTGTGTGGGTTAACTGGCACATTAAAACGAGACGATAAACAACATCGAGAGTACCAAGCAAATTTGCATGGTTATTCACATCTTGTTTGTGATCATCGGCATCCCAGTCACAAAAGTGTGAGCATAATCGAGATTAAACATGTCATTGATTAGATTCAATGAATCTCAAAAGATGTAGGAATTTCATAAGATTGAAATTGGTAAAATACTTACCTACCTAAAATAGATTCGAATTTGATTACGGCATCCCTCTTTAAAGTTCGAGTCAGAAATATGGATTCTAGCCTTAATTTAAATTTATGGGTTAATAATTAAGGATTAAAATCATTAACTTGAATTCTCTTTTTCTCCTATTATAGATGTCGAGTCAAGACAACAATAGTCTTTCTAATTCTTTTGGAAATGTTTTTCTGTCACAACTGGCATTTTAGTTAGGAAATTCTATTCCTGTGTAACCATTCAACTATTGTAAATCATATACTCTAAGTAAATATCACAAAATGCTCATTTAGATTCATCAATTATGTTCAACAAATAGACTAAAAACCCTAAGAATCCCGGTTTGAGTCCATATTGGACTAGAATTTCCTTATTGGGCCTAATGGACCAATAAGCACCCAATTCAACTTTATAGGACTTAGAAGCCCTAATTGGATCCTAATTGGACCCAATTCATAAATCTAAAACATTTTTGGACCATTTGGGTCTAGAATGATTCATTCTAACCCTAATGGGCCTTATTGGGCCATAACTAATCTAACTAACTTTAGTGAGCCATAAACCCATCCTTTTATTCTATTTGGGCCGTGAATGCTTCCAAGGGCCCAATGGGCCGAAAAATTTTATGTTTAGGATCCAAAGATCCTAACTAAAGTTAATGGGCCCCAACTACTCCACCCTTTCTTCTTGGCCCAAAATCTCGGCCCATGCATAAAAAAAAGTGAAATGGGGGGAGTTGACTTTGGAGGTGCCACCTCCATTTTGTTCAACAAGTATCCATGCAAGGATCCCCATACATCCATGCTAGTCACCTCACCACTCTCTCTCCCCTCTCATCTTCTATTCTCGGCCTAGAGCCACAACACACACACACACTACACCAAATTCTCTCTATCACTCTCAAGAATCATTTACCTTCTTCCTCCAAGAATCTCAAAATTTGCTTGGGTTTCAAGAGGATTTTCACAAGATAATCATCATATCTTGGTAAGTCTATACACATCCAAGTCTTATAACTTCATTCTCAGGTTAGCACTCCTTTAAGCAAAGTTTTTAGTGATCATACTCCTAGAAATCTTCTTAAGTTCGAGATCCATTCAAGGGAGTTTGTTAAGGCCGGAAATCACTTCATCTCTTTCCGTTCTTCTTCAAAAACCGAAACATCAAGCAAAGGTGAGTTCATACCCCCCCCCCTTGTTTTCGGTTTTTATATGATTTTTTGGGGGAGAATGCAAGTAAAATGTGTAGATCTATGTGTTATATGCATGTTTTGTGTAAATTCTTAGTTTATTTGGTAATAATGTGTTAGATCTTAGCAAATCTCGAAATTTTAAATATTATATAACAAAGATCTATGAACTATGACATTATATACATCATATTACCAAGCCAAAAGTGATTACATGTTTAAGATACAAAATATTTCAACAAAAACCTTGTTAAAGGTCAAAATTGTCAAGAAAACCAAAGATAAGGGAAAAAAGTGGCATTTATGTTTTTATAAGCGCCAAACAGGTCCTACAGGTATAAAAAGGTATTTTTATGCTAAACATACTTTACAAAGGGCCAAAAATGCAAATTTAATCTTAATGGGCCAAAACTTTTGGGCCTCACAGTTTTGGGCCCAATTTGCAAAAAACAATGAAGTTTTGGGGTTAAAAATATTATTTGGTCAAAGTTTGAGTCATAAATGTAAATAAACCAAATTTAGTGGTGAAAATAACAATTATTTTCAAATTGGACCAAAATTGTAAAATTTTCCAAAATTGGGCCGAAAGTGTAAATTTTTACAAAGGGTTGAAAATACACTTTTCTGCAAAAATAGGATTCTAAATGTGAAAATATAACTTTTTAGGCTAAAACCGTAAATTTTTAGACATTTGGGACAAAAAATGCAATTTTTTATAAATTATGGACTAAAGTGTCATTTTTACAAAACTTTGGGCCTTAATTAAAAACTGGAGGATTATTAGCCAAAAACGTCATTTTCATAAAAAGAAAACTTCTTATTATCAATCTAGTAAACCTTGAGCTAAAACAAACAACGGAACAAAACAAATGAACGGAATACGTCGATAACTATTTATTGGGCTTAATATTCATGTTACTTGGTCATTGGGCCCCTAAGGGCCCAATTAAGTGTATATTGAGCCCGATGTTTTCCATGACGAGTTTATTGGGTCTTGAGACCCACTTACATGTTAATTTGGGCCTAAGTTATGGACTACATGTTTATTGGGCTTTCGTGGCCCATATACAGGTCTATTGGGCCCAAATTACCCTCTTACATGTTATTGGGCCTTTGTGGTCTAATTACATGTTAATTAGGTTTGGAATGGAATTTATATGCTAGTGGATCATAATTATATTGACACAATCATTAAACTTCGTATACTTATATATGTACCGTTT
The DNA here is from genome assembly GCF_002870075.4 of Lactuca sativa. Taxonomy (NCBI): domain Eukaryota; kingdom Viridiplantae; phylum Streptophyta; class Magnoliopsida; order Asterales; family Asteraceae; genus Lactuca; species Lactuca sativa. Next base: position 26,992,945 of record NC_056625.2, on the reverse strand, counting down.
GAATACAAAAACATACCACATATCCGTAAACATTAAACATAGTACAAAAGGGGTTGAGAATCTAGTGAGACATGTCGGTTGGCACCTCTGAGTATACATTCGTAGCCTGTAGTTATAATCAAAGTTTCCTGGTAGGAAAGCGGGAGTTTGTGTATAGATCTATATGGGGTGACCCCCCACGCCTTAGTTTTTCACTACAGCTAGACTAGGCCAGTGTAGGGCGACAAAATCCTTAGCAAGACCGGCATTTCAAAAAATACCAAGACAGGCAACCTAGTCATTATCATGCATGGTTATAACGGCTCATATAGAGATTCAATACCAAAAGTTTAGCCTTTTAAAGATAAACTCTTTAATTGTGTCAATGCAAAACGACTTATTTAACGATACAAGAATCTAGACGTTGTTATAAAACATAAAATGTCGAATTTTCTGGGGAAATTGTTTATATACACTTATCATTTGTTCAAAATACAATGAATGTAAACTACACTCATATAAGTTATAACTATGAAATTCACACATGCATTTATACTTGATTTTCACATCATTTTTAGACATTTTACAGAAAATATCGGATTTTCTGGGTTTTCATGAAAGATACAAAGACTTTTACACAAACATACTTATGAACTCACCAACATTATATATGTTGACCGTTTTCAAAATAACTTGTATTATCAGGTAATCGTTAAGCAGGAAGAATTACTACTATGTATGGTTTCGTTTTATGTAACAACACTTATCGTACTTTTAACAATGTGAACTTATGTATTTAAACAATGTACTTGATGTGAACAATGCTAGTTGTATTATGTAATGTTGGTGATGATTGTGTTATGATTCATGTATATTCATTGTGATGATTATTCAATTGTTAGTCACACGAGCCCTCGGACGTTTCCGTCGTCTGGTTCGGGGTGTGACATTTTCCTCTACCATATGAAGATGATCTTCCACATTCTAATCAAGGTGAAAGTATGTTACCTTCTTCGAGTAATGGTGGAAATGAACGTCATGCTTCTCCAACTCTTCTTCCTCCTCCTCAAGTGACTCTCCCCATGTCACAAGTTGAAAGATACAAAACTACTCAATCCTTATTGGCATGCAAGCATCGAGATGGAAATTATGTGTGTATGCATGTTCTGGAACTGAAATCGTACATTGATAAATTGTACAGAATGGGTGTCATTTTCCCAAGGGAGCAGGCCATTAATTTGGTTCAACTTTCGCTTCCTAATTCATATAGCTAGTTCATTGAGAACTTTTATATGAGCGACCACGACATGACCCTAATTGATCTAAAACATATGTTGATTGTTGTGGAAGCAGAAATGCTTAAGAGCAAAAGTGTTTGAAGGATCTAAGTCCAAAGTTTCCATGGACTCTGAAAATGGTGACAATGGTAGTCCAGAACAGATTTCTCTTCGCAATGGAAAGGGGTCAGTCAAGGTCAAATGGTTTTATCATATGGTAAAGAGAAAGGCTAATTCTGAGATAGCTCCATGTGCTAACCCCAAAAGGTCCATATGTTTATGTTGCCAATTGAAGGTACATTGGTTGCGAAGGTGCCCAGACTACGTGAAAGATCTTAGAGATGGTAAAGTCAAGTCGTGTGACTCTACTTCAAGTACATCCATTATCTAACTGCATTATTTTTATAAGTTCCTATTCATAAACTCTTAATACATTATGTGATGTTCACATTTTGATGGTATTGCAGGATCTAAGAGAAAGAATGAAGCTTAAGAAGAGTGAGTTGAATCTGATCGTGAGATATGGATTTCGATTGTGTGGTTCAATGGTTGGATTTTTGAAGCTACTACTTAGGAGTTGTGATAATTTAATATATTTCTTAGGAAATATCTAGAAACATAGTATTATTTTACGTATTGTAAGGACAGGTTCCAAATTTTCGTTTATTATCAATAAAAGTGAAATTTTGGTTAAATTTCTATTATTAGTAATATTAATTGTGGATTTAATTTGTATTAGTTCACTTGTGGTAAATGTCATAATTGACTAAGTGATAAATAATTCTCATCACCCAAGTTTCAATTGGATAGAAATTTGGAGTCATACAATTTGAATTGTGTGATGTATGAGAATCTTGATCTTTGGAAGATTATGACTAATTCATTGATCACATGTTTTATGTGAGTCGAGGACTGTGAATTTAGTCCATTGATATGAACGATTCAAATCTACCACAAAGGATGAAAATTCTATTCGTCATGATTTACTGATGATTCAGTAAATATGGTTATGTTTATAAGATTAAGCATTGTTCTAACATTTTGAAAAGGGTTTTTCAAAGGATGACAAAACAAATAAGAAGTAAAAGGATAGGCAGAAAGATAAAGGTTTCTCCGATCTAAAAAGAAAGGAGAGTACTTTAGTATCGTGTTTTGTGATCATCTTAATGATTGTGGAAGTATATCTCAATTTATCCTCGAAGAACATCTTAGTCCAATTGTTTGACTAAGAAGAGGAATCGGATATTATTGAAATGGTTCAAATCAAAAGATGAGTCACACTTCTTTTTCCAATCAAGTTTTAGATCCATGCTCAATTTACTACACAACGTATCTTGAAACTTATTTTATACTAAGTAGGTTTATAACACCTCATGAAATATGGAGTAATAATGTTCTTACTCTAGCACATTTAGAATTGGAAGTTGTGATGTTTTGGTTAAGACAAATGATGAACTAAGACCAATTCCATGAAGTGTTTATTGTCAAGAATCCATAATAACTTTTGAATATTTGTTGTTGCTCGTCAAGAAATGTTCCTTGAGAGAAAAATTTATATGTCAAGAAGTCAGTGGGAGTCTTAATGATCTTAAAGAGTTTCAAGAGTCAATCAAGAATGAACCTTTTAGTTATCACTAGCACACGACCTGAGGTTGATGACCTATCATGTTAAGTTGACACATTCTTGTTTCTGTGCACCTTCCAGTTAAGTTGGTAATGCTTATGAGTTCTATGGTTCTCATTTGACTTCCAAGGCAAAGCACGTTGGTCAGTGAAACTATATTGATCAATATGGGTGAGTTGCTTAACAACACTGAACCACCGGTAGGCCCTTGTGCTACCAAAAGGCAAGAAATTAAGAATAAGCAAGTTCATTCCATGAAAGGGAATCCAAATTTGAATTTGGTTTTATCCTAAACCTTATCTTGTGATTGTAGGTTGGAAATGAAAGATTCACATGGATGGGAACATGTACACCATTAAAATATAGGTGGCAAAAGGTTTCGCTCAAATTCATGAGAATGATTATGAGGAAACACTTTTGCTAATAGATTTTGAAGATCTGAGTAAATATCATTATGGTTAGTAGATTGTAAAAAATTGCATTCTCAAGTTTGCAATATGATTATGGCAACCCTTTTCATAGTTCGAATTGTGAGAATTAGTAAGGAATTGTTTAAACCTTCAGGACATATGGTTATAAGTTTTCAAAAAGGTTGAAACACACACACACACACACACATATATATATATATATATATATATATATATATATATATATATACACACTATCTAATGAAAGGTGTATAAGCTTGAGAAGTCTAGTTGGAGACTTATCGAAGCATCACGTATCAGACATTTGTACTTTAGAAAAGAAATCAAGAGTATTCATCTCTAGAAGTCCAGTTGATTTTTGGGTACATGTCAAAGCTAGTGGGAGCATAATTGTTATGCTAAGTATTGCAAGGTGGCAATACTATTTGTAGGAAACAAAGTTAACAAATTTGCAAGTTGCAAAGTTTGGAAATTGTTTTGTTATAGTAAGGCTTAAGGGAGAGGGAACTTATACTTCTTTTCGAATCTAAAAGTTTAGATTGCATATAAATTTGTCATGGAAATATATGAATATCGTGTTGAAATGATTCAACATAGGAAATTCGATATATGGAAAATATTATAGCGAGACACTAATCATATATCAAGTATCTATGTAAGACATTATGAATCGAGTCTCATATGCTTCGAATATAGGATCGATTACATACACTATAATATTCACTTGTTTAGATCTTTCCAAATGCCTAGGGCATTGAGAGGGAAATAGGACCAGAACTTTGAGTGACTAAAGTTAAACAGTTGTCAAGAACATTCAAAGGTTATACCTAACATGGGTTGCTTATAGACAGTTGGAAGTATAGTATTGGTTGGAAGAACTATAATGACATGTTTTAGATTAAGATGATTCTTGATCAGAATAGATGGTCATATGGAATATGGAAATGTTTCCATAGAGTGAGTTTATTATTAAAATTTACATGTGAGTCAGAAAACGTAATGCAGGGAAGCTGTTTAAGGAATATGCCTTGAATTTGAAACATCATTACTTTAGAATTGCTTTACTGACAAAGTTCCAACGGAACATTTTGTAATATCATTAGTTAAGTCTCTGTGACTTTGAAGCCTTGACATTACAGATGATCATTACATATAAGGTTCAACTCTAACACATTCTAGTAGTGACAAGAATTTGGAGTTGTAAAATGAGCATCATTAGAATAGTGTCCAATCGATCTGTTCAAAAAGGAAGGACCATAGAGAGACATAGTATGCATGTTTATAACATGGCATGAATGATGTTTAATTCAAGCATTTAGTTGACTATTCGAAAAATTATACAATGAATAAATTCTAATTAATATGGTGATTAAATAATAAGAGTTCTATTTATATTCAGTAGTTTGAGACCATAGTTAGTTAGGTTATTATAGTGTTTCACTTTGCATATTTTACTTCCTGAATAATTAGATTATTCAAAATTCCACAATCACTCGTACTTTTGGAAGTAGGTAGTGAATTAAGACTGTCATGAATTGAATTGTAGATTGTCTATGGGGATTAGACATAGCAATTGTTTGCTGCAATGTTCATGAGTACTTAGAAAAATGGAGGTTTTGAGGATTTTATAAACCCACGCTCAGAGAATTACTTCATGGATTTTATCACAAGTAATTCTGAGACGATAATATCTTATATTATTGTAACGGAGATATAAGAGTTGTTGTTTACATGTCAGTTGCGATGGGTTTTATACATAAGAAAATCCTATGTGCTCATACAAACCCTAATGCTTGGACCTAGGTTTCTCTATTGTACATGCAATTTATCCAAGACTATAAACCCTAATTCTAGCATACGAGTAATCATATTAACATAAGAATGGGTTTAAGATGTTACCTTGATTGTTATGTAGCAATAACAATCACAATTCCTCCTTGTATTGACTTTAGAAAGCTTAGAGTCACAAATGTCACTCCTCTAATGGTTCACAAACACCAAGAGCAAGAGGATGAAGAGGAGAAGAGAAGGAGGCTGCCCAAAACATGTGGAAACCCTAGAAAACAAGTTCACCACGTTTTTGGAGCATAAGGGTTCTATATATAGTGAGGCTATTAGGGTTATCTAACAAGGAAACCCTAATTTGGATGCTTAAGCCCTAAGCAACCCAATGGACTCCTTTCCTTAAAGGCCTTGGACGATTTCTAATGGGTTTCCCCATAGAATTCGTTCACTCCTTAATATAAGGCAATCCATAGCCCAATTGCAATTATCTTATAATTACAATTCCAGTCCCTTAAGTTTCATTAATCTCTTTTAGCCACAAACTTAATTCTTATTAATTCTTGACTAATATTAATTAAACAATATGATTTCTCTTTTAATATATTATTCTCATAATATATTAATAAATCATATTTAATCCTTTCTCTCCATAAATCATCCTATCAAGTTGCTTTGGTGAAGGCAACCCAAAAGGACCATGTACCATCGGGTCAAGTACATACCAAAATAGTTATCGACTTAGACACTAATCCAACAAGTTGTGCATTGATGATATGTAAACGCATCAGTAACTTGATGTTATAAAAAGTATTGTTGTGCGTGATTTCATGAGTAAATAGTGCAAGCATATAAGTCAAAGTTTATTTGTTCCTTTTTCACTAACGGGAATAGCGATATATTTGGGCCCCTCAATGATTTGATGATGGCATCTAAAGTGCTTGGCCAAGCCTGGACTGAATTGATGTGTTCAATTGATAGTGTGATTTCAATCATCATAAATCAGAAATTAGGAAATAAAACTTGGACAATGAGATTGATTATAATTCATGTCTCATGTCTATATAATATCTTGTAGCACGGAGGAATATTTGATCACTTATCTTAGGACACGTAACTGATTGGGTCAGAGTTTGACAGCGGCTTTTAAGAGCTACAATTTGCTAATCAGTTTTAGAAATTACACTGGCAACTATGGTTATTAGAGTTATCCAAGTGGGAGTCTGTTGGATTAGGTGTCTAAGCCCATAAATATAATTGGTACATACTTAAATTGATAGTAGCACAGTCCATTTGGGTTGCCCTCAAAACTAGCAAATAGGCAGGATGATATTTGGAGAGAGATTTGATTTATTATTTGTTAATAAATTGAAATAAATAATTTTTGAATATATTATGAAAATAATATATTAATTATAAATAGTAATATTTAATTAATATTTAATCAGAAATTAATTGGAATTAATTTTGGGATTAAATGAATTAATTAAAAGTACAGGGACTAAAGTGAAATTGTTTAATAGTTGAGCAAAAGGTAATCTAGAACCCACCATAGGCTTGGACGGTTTTCTTATGGCCTAAGGGTTCTAAATAGTATTTGGTAGATAAACACGAAAGTGGATAACTTCCCAGTTTAAGATTATCTTGGATTAAGGTTTATCTAGAGTTTCCTAACTACACACTATAAATAGGGCATAACCCTATGATTTTCGACCAACTGATTCCTTAGAGGGTTAGGCCAAAAATTCATCATCTCTCCTCCTTCTCCATCATCTTCCATTTCTAATGTTGGGTGTAAATCATTAGAGGTGTGACATTTGTGACGCTTGCTCTCAAGGCTTCAACAACACAAGGATTTTCATTGTTATTACTACATAACAATCAACATATGATTCTTATAACCCTAATTGTGTATTTTTTTTATTATAACCCTAATTGTGTATTTTTTTATTATAAGAATCAACGTATGATTCTTATAACCTTAATTGTTATTACTATATAACAATCAACGTATGTTTCGATTTTGTTGTTCAAGTTATATGTTCAATTAGAGAAACCATAGATCAATTTTTAGGGTTGTACGCACACGTTAGACTTATATGTTTTACATAAAACCCATCATTTCACACACCTATATATTTTATAGTTGCAAATCATATTTTTGTGTGAGGTCTTCTTTATATGAATAAATTTAAAGAACTATCATTTTCTCTAGTTTTTTGTGATCTTCACAAAGGACTAGCACGTAAATGTTTTCTATTGGTGATTTAAGTGTCACTCGGCATTTTGTGTAACTAGGGCTAATATGGCTAAGGGGCTTACTATTTGTACTCTATATTATATGTTTGGTAAATATTGAGTGCATGCATATATAAGATCGAATTATAAGCCGCTATGATACAATGGTGGGGGTTCAATAAGGGGTCAGACCCTCTTATAGTGGAGATGGTTGAGTCAATTTGAAAGTTGACCACAAAGTTTAGCAAATTGGACAAATTTGAAGGCAAGGTTTTAGGCGCTGGCAAAAGAAGATGTTTTTCATGCTAACCATGTTGAAGGTTGCATATGTGTTGAGTACTCTGAGGCCAGAAGTGGTTGAGAACAAGAAATGGAAGAAACTGGGAAGAGGATCAAGCGGGAAAACGATGACTAAAAATGAAGCATTGGAAAAGTTCAAAAGATACAAAATCGAGGTGGAACTATAGGTGGGTAATCTGGTTAAATGTATTAGAACTGATCCGGGCGGTGGATATATGGATACCACGTACTTCCAATTAGTGGGTATCATTCATGAAACCACATCACCATACTCGCCTCAACAAAACAGAATTATAGAACGCAAAAATCGAGTTTTAAAAGAAATGGAAAACTCTATACTTTCTTACTCGGGATTAAGTGCAACACCCATAAAAATCATGACAAATTTGAACTTTTAAAAACATTTCAAATCATTAAATCATTACTCACTTGTTTTCAAAATGTATAATATCAAAGTTTTCCTAAAAACATAAACAAAACATGAGGAGTTGTACGATCACGCATTTGCCTTGTCGCGATCCCCTGATGCACCTGAAACAATAATCTGAAACTGTAAGCCTGAAAGCTTAGTGAGTTCCCCCAAAATACACATACCCACGACAATACACATATAATCATAAACAGCATACTATGGGTCCAGTCAACCATCGGGTTGGAATACCCCAGGCCCTCAACCATCTGGTTGGAATGCCAACATACTATGGGCCCAATCATCCTCGGGATGGAATACCCGAGGCCCACAACCAACAGGTTGGAATGCCCACATACTATGAGTCCAATCATCCTCCGGATGGAATACTCACGGCCCACAACCAATAGGTTGGAATGCCCAGGTCTATTGGCTTTCGCACAAGCAGATAAGCCTCAACCGCCAAACAAACATGTGCACCTATAACAGATAAACACATAACATTCTATAGACAAACAAACCGATCTAACATATCATAACAACATAGCAACATCCTATCTACTAGGATACTGATCTAACGGATCATAGCGACATATAACATCCTATTTACCAGGATACTTATCTAACAGATCATAGCAACATATAAAATCCTATCTACCAGGATACTGATCTAACGGATCATAGCAGCATATAACATCCTGTCTACCAGGATACTGATCTAACACATCATACTAGCATAACATATCAGGATAACAAGCCAAAAAGGGCCGGCCCTGGCTCCTTAGACCCTTGAGTATAGTGAGGAAAACTCACCTCGCAAGTAGTGCCGAATTACTGTAAATCTCTGACTGTTGTCTCACTAGGAATCCCAAACTATCACATAATAAATACTAAGTTAATACCCAAAATAACCTTCTTGACTAAGTGTCCACACCACTCATTAAGTCTATCCTCTTTATTGGGCCAAAGCCCAATATCAAGTCCTTAACTTGAAAGTCCATTTATAAAGCCCATTATTGGCCCAATTTACCAAATTGGGTCCAACTCCCTAATTGGGCCAAATCCCAAGATCCATTATCAAAACTTGGCTCAACACATTATATTCATAAAGTCCAGCAAAGGCCCAAACCCAATTAGTCCATAAACAGACAAAAACTCAAAGCCCAAAAGCCCAAGGCCCAATAGAGGATGTACGCAGGGAGCACTCCTCTGGTACGCGGCGCGTACTCGCTCAGATGTTGACCACCATCGGGGTGGTTGACATAGTACATTGGGTGTATTGGAATTACGTTGGGCGTACGCAGTGTTTTGTCAAAATCTTATTAAGTGCTTAATGGCTTAAGCACTTAAGCCTAAACTTCAGATCCAGAGACCTAACGTGCCTATGACCCATAAAGTCATGAACTTTATCACTTTGGACATCCAGAAAGCTCTTAATACTTGGTCTTATTCCATTAAGACCTTCTTATTCCATGCATGGGACACATTCAGCTATTGGGACCTCATTTTTATCACTTAGGACCCTTTCTAGGGTCTGAAAGGACAGCTTAATATAACCAAGATGCATTATGCACCATATTGGGGTTTTTGAGACAATAAATGTGCCAAGAACCTAAATAATACAAGATCTACTCAAAATAGTTTCCAAGCTAGAAGCTTTTTACCTTCTGGGGTTCCTAAAGCACAAGAAAACTTCAGATCTACAAGTTGGCCTTCCTTCTCCAACTACTTGATGCAATGACTTCACCTTCAAGAGTTCAAAACACACATTAACTCACACTCACACACAAAGTTAGGGTTTGGGACGTTTCTAAAACATGGAGGCTGAGAATGATGAGAGAAAATGAGCCATAAGGATGTTTATATAGCCCCCAACCCGAAATATTATGGTTTCAACCAAACATTAGTACGCCCACGTACACAAGTTATGCCCAGCGTACTAAGGCGGACCTTAGTATGCTTAGTGTGCACCTATGTACGTGTAGCGTACTCCTTCTTGTCCCAAGTAGGGGTGTTCGTTTGGATGGATTGGTTTGATCTGATCAAATCAAGTAAATCCAAATTGATTTCGGTTTTCAAAACATGGATCTGAATTGTCCAAACTAAATTAAAATCCGATCCGATCCGATCCAATTACAATTTGGTTGGATCGGTTTTTATAATTCGGTTTTCAAAAACCGATACATTTTAAAACAACATATAATTATAATATCACCCAACTTTATACAAGAAGCAAAAACAAATAATTTAGTTGTGTTTTGAAATTTATAAACAACTAATAAGAAGATATATTATAGTTCAATGTTTTATAGATACAAAACTTTCGAGAGAAAATGCATATTAATTTTTTTTTATCGGGTGAAACGTTTTGAACCTATATGAAAAAATAAATTACAAAATTAATAAATAATTATAGATATATATTATAAATAGATAAATAATAAATGTTTATTCGGTTTTTTTGGACCATTCGGTTCTTATTTTATAAACCAAAACCAATCCGAAATCCAAAATAATAATTCGGTTTTGTTGAAAACCAATCCAAAAATCTGAATATCATAACCAAATAGTCCAATCCAAATTGTCCAATTGGATAATTCGGTTTTATCCGAATAGTGAACAGCCCTAGGCCCAAGGTTGCAACTTTGGCCCTTAAACTTATCTTGGCTCTACACTTCCAACCCCAAGGACTACAAAGGACCAGATAATGATAGAAGAGGGTTCGGAAATACCTGCAAAATCTCGGGATGTTACAATTCTCCCCCCAATTGACCTAGACTTCATCCTCGACGTCAGTTGCGGTAAACAGATCTGGGTAATGTTCCCGCATCTCGGACTTGGGCTCCTACGTCCACTCGAATCCCCTTTGATGCTCCCATTGTATCTTTACCAAAGGTATCTCCTTGTTCCGTAGAACCTTCATCTTCCTCTCTAGTATAGCCACGGGCCTCTCCACGTAATTCAGGCACTCATCGACCTGAATATCATCCAACGACACCATTGCCTGTTGATTCACAACGCACTTTCGCAATTGCGAAACGCGAAAGGTGTTGTGGATCCGACTGAGCTCCTCCGGTAGCTCTAACCTGTATACCACCTTGCCAACCCTGGCAATGATCCTGAATGTCCCAATGTATCGGGGATCCAATTTCCCCATCTTCCTGAAGTGGATCATACCCTTCCAGTGCGAGACCTTCAGGAGTACCACGTCACCAACTTGGAATTCTAACTCAGATTGGCGTCTGTCTGCGTAACTCTTCTGCCAACTCTGAGCGGTCTGCAATCACTGCCTAATCTGCTGAATCTTCTCGGTAGTCTGCAAGACTACCTCCATCTGTCCCATCACCCTATGTCCGACCTCACCCCAACAAACCGGGGAGCGACATCTCCGCCCATACAACAGCTCGAAAGGTGGGGCGCTAATGTTGGAATGATAGTTGTTGTTGTGGGCGAACTCTGCAAGGGGTAGGTGGGAATCCCAGCTCCCATCGAAGTCAATGACACACGCCCTCAACATATCCTTGAGGATTTGAATGGTCTGCTCACTCTAACTGTCGGTCTGCGGATGAAATGTTGTGCTAAAGAGCAGCCATGAGCCCAGTTCCATGTGGAACTTCTACCAGAAACAGGAGGTAAATCTAACATCCCAATCGGAAACAATGGAGATCGGAACCCCATGGCGAGCGACGATCTCGTGGACATACACGTCGGCCAACTTCTCGGCCAACGAACTCTCCCGTATAGCCAAGAAATGGGAACTCTTGGTCAATCGATCCACGATAACCCATATAGCATCAAACCTCTTCGCCGTCCTCCGCAGCTTGGTAATGAAGTCGATCGTGATTTGTTCCCATTTCCACATGGGAATCTCCAAGGGCTGCAGCGTGCCATGCGGTCTCTGATGCTCGGCCTTGACCATCCTACATGTCAATCACCTCTCGACATACCAAGCGACTTCTCGCTTCATGCACGGCTACCAGTAACTCAAGCTCAAGTCCCGGTACATTTCGGTGGCCACCAGGTGAATAGATAAGTGAGACTTATGAGCCTCCTCCATCACTGTCTGTCTGACCCCACCAAACATCGAAACCCATACCCAACCGCATCGGGTCAATAATCCTTGGCTATCTTGTACAAACCGGGTGTTCTCACCCCTAATCCTCTCTAGTTTTCAGTTCTTTGGTCGCATGAGCTCAACCTGAGCATCCCTAATCAAACACATAAGCGGATAATCCACCGCTATCCTCATACATATCGCTGGGGTAGAAGACCCAGCTAACTTGCGGCTCAAAGCGTCCGCCACCACATTCGCTTTACCGAGGTGGTAAAGGATCTCGCAGTCGTAGTCCTTGACTACATCCAGCCACCTATGTTGTCACATGTTCAGGTTTAGCTGATCCATGATGTGTCTCAGGCTCTTGTTATCCGTGTATATGATACAGCGGACCCCATAGAGGTAATGTCTCCAAATATTGAGAGCGAATACCACCGCTCCCAACTCCAGATCATGTGTAGGTTATCTCATCTCATGCGGCTTTAGTTGTCGTGATGCATAGGCTATGACCCATCCTCTCTGCATGAGGACCGCCCCCAAACCTGTGACGGACGCATCACAGAACACCACAATATCCTCAACTCCCTCCGGGAGAGTCAAAACTGGAGCCTCGCACAAATGTTGTCGGAGGGTCTCAAACACCCTTTGCTGCTCAGGGCCCCACCGGAAATCCACCCCCTTCCTCATCAGACAAGTGAGGGGTACTGCAATCTTGGAGAAATCTCGTATGAATCTCCGGTAGTACCCTGCTAACCCCAGAAAACTCCTGATGTCTGAAGGAGATCTCGGCACCTCCCACTGCATGACCGCCTCAATTTTGGTTGGGTCGACCAAAATCCCCTCCTGGTTAACGAGATGTCTGAGGAACTGGACCTCTCGTAGCAAAAACTCACACTTTAAGAACTTGGCATACAGCCGTTCCCGTATCAAAACTCCCAACAACTCCCTGAGGTGCTCCTCGTGCTGCTCTCGGGTCTTGGAATACACCAAGATATCGTCAATAAACACGATGACCGAGCGATCAACCAGCAGTCGGAAAACTGATTCACCAGCTCCATAAATATTGCTGGCGCGTTGGTGAGCCCAAACGGCATCACCACGAACTCGTAATGTCCATAACGATTCCGAAACGCGGACTTCTCCACGTCCTCCTCTCTGACCCGGACCTGATGATATCTCGACCTCAAGTCTATCTTCCAAAACCAAAATGCACCCTGTAACTGATCAAATAGGTCATCTATCCTCGGGAGTGGATAACGATTCTTCACCGTCAACTTGTTCAACTCCCTATAATCTATGCACATCCGGTGCGAACCGTCCTTCTTCCTGACGAAGAGGATCAGTGATCCCCATGGAGAACTTTGGTTGAATGAACTGCCTGTCCAGCGGTTCCTGCAGCTGTGATGACAGCTCCTGCATCTCGGGTCGTGCCAATCGGTACGGCGCCTTGGAGATAGGGGTCGCACCCGGCACCAGGTCAATCTGGAACTCAACCTGCCTCTCCGGAGGTATCCCCGGTAACTCCTCCGGGAACACGTCAGCAAACTCTCTAACCACTGGAACCTCTAAAACTAGAGTCTGATCCCTGACCCGCGTATCTACCACATACGCTAGATAACCCGCACACCCGTGTTGAATATACTACCGAGCCCTGGCAGCTGAACAAAACCCTGATCCCACTCTGGTGCCCTCACTATATACAATCAGTTCTCACCCACTTGGGGTTCGAACTACCACCCGGTGACCCTCGCAATCAATCATGGCACTAAATCGACTAAGCAGTCCATCCCCACAATCACGCACACCTCCCCCATGGGAATCAAATCACGTCTATCGGGAAGGATACCCCGAAGATCTCCAACTCACATCCTCGGTAGACCGAAGAAGCAAAAACCTCGTATTCGTTGGTGATAGAGACTCACAACGGACACTCTAGCTCACCTACTTGCACACTAAACGCCCTACTAAATGTCTGAGATACAAACGACTGACTCACCACCGAGTCAAATAAAACTAATGCAAGCAAGGAGTTCACTAAAAACGTACCTAATCACAGGTACAACAAATAAGTATAAAACATATATAATAAAAGAAATAGAGGATAGAAACATACCAGCAATCACGTCCTGTGTTGCCCTGGCCTCCTCGATAATAAGCTGGAAGGTACGCCCCTGAGCCTTTGGAGGCTCTGCCTTAACTGGCCTCCCATCTATAATCCTCAATGTAGATGGCACTAGATCCTGCACCGGCTTGGCGGCTAGTATAGGACATTGGGCCTTTATATGGCCCACCTTATCACACCCTCGAACCAGACGCCAGAAACGTCTGAGGGCTCGTGTGACTTAAATTGAATATCATCACAATGAATATACATGAATCATAACATAAACATCACCATGCATCGATACATTACAACTGGCATTGTTCACATCAAGTACATTATTTAAACATTACATATCCATAACATAAATTGTTTGATAGTTTTCCAAAAGCATAATTCCCTAACATACTTGGTTTACTCCTCAGCTTACCTGTTACCTGAGAATACAAGTTATTTTGAAAAACGTCAACATATGGAATGTTGGTGAGTTCATAAGCATGGTTGTTGTGAAAACGTTTTGTGTATTTTATAAAACCCAGAAAATCCGATATTTTTTGAAAAAGACAATTGTTTATACCAAAGTGTGAAGATCCATAGGTTTATGCATGAATGATTTCAAAGCGTGTATAAATGAAAAGTTTTGCCTTATAATTATTGAAAAGTACAAATGAATGGTGTTGACTTCCTCGAAAAACCCAATGTTTTCCGATCAGAAAATATAATTGTTTCAAATTTTTATACTGTCACAACGAATGATTATGATTGTTCCTTGATTACTCGGATAGTATTAGATTTGTTTGTGTGAGTCGTTATAACCATGCATGATAATGACTAGTTCACCTGTCTTGGCATTCTAACAATCACCAGAATTGATCTTAAGAATTTGTCACCTGACCGAGTCTAACTGTAGCGAACAACTGAGGTGTGGGGGAGTCACCCCCGTATAGATCTATACACAAACTCTCGCTCTCCCTCCAGGAGACTTTGATTATAACTACAGACTACAGACGACCCATAGAGGTGCCTCCCGCTATTACTCACTGAATCTAACATGAATTTGATTACCATTGATTAACGACATGTATATGTTTACCGAATTGAAGGTAGGCCTAATAAACAAGCAGAAGAGGATTACAAAAGTCCTACTAATCCCACGTATTATTTATGGTTATTGGGTATACGAAGGGCATGTTGGCCCATTTCGCATTTGATTTACTTGGACCTTACTAGCAATGCCAATGGGCCACTAAGGCCCAATAGCACTTGAAAGCCATTGAGGGTCCTTTAAATATGAAACTGGGTCATAGAAGGCCCAATAACATTTATTATTATCCTTTGGGCCCAAAAGTCATGTTAATGGGTCACAAAAGCCCAACAAGCATGGTTGGAACTTTCAAGCCCAAAGATTTGAATATTTTTTTGTTCTACGTATTGTATAATTGTCGGAAAGATTGATGTTTAGATTCGTAACGGCACGAGGTCAGTCGGTTGTTTATAACGATATTTAGAATTATATGTATATTCGTCTTTCCATTTTCGTAAATTGTAATTTGGTGTTTTTGACTCAATATCTTAACAATAAAATAATTGACTCAAAAATATTGGTTTGAACCCTTTCAGTCCTTCTTTAGTAAAAATGACAATTTTAGTCCTTTATATAAAAAAAGACATTTTAAGCCCTTAAACCATTTTCTTGACACTTTTGACCCATAGACTTGTTCAAGTGATGTTTTTAACTCAAGATTTTTAGCAGTTTCAGCCCTTCCAGAAAAGTGTTTCTTAGTTAAAGCCCAAACTTTTTGCAACTTTTACAATTTTGGCCCAAAATCCAAAAAGTTTACATTTTTTATCCTTGTTTGGGAAAAAAATATCATTTTAACCCCTGAATTAGTTTTTTTACCCTTTTTCCCCTTGTTTTGAGAATTTTACCAATTCAACCCCTTGAAAAATACCTTCTTCGCAATTTTGGGCCTAAAGGCCGAAAAGCCCAAAGTTTAGCCCATTAGGCTAAAATTTACACTTTTAGTCCTTTAAAAATCAAGATTGTTATAATAACTCATATTTTAACTGATTTGACCTTTTTGACCCTTATAAAACCGTAGATGACATTTATTTCCCATCTTTTGCTTATTTGTCAAAAATGGCTCATAATTTGGATTTGTGTTTTGTTTTGCTTATTTTGAACTTGTATAGTACTTTGGTATTGATAATAACATGTTTTAAGATGTCTTAGAACATATATTTCCTAATCACGGTTAAGGATCTCAGCTAGGTCATGATTTTTCACACATATTTATCAAATAAATTCAAGAAATCACACCTATCATACAAAAACACATAGATCTACACATTTTACTTGTATTCTCCCCCATAAATCTTGTAAAAACTGAAAATAGAGGGGTATGAACTCACCTTTGCTTGTTGTTTTCGATTTGAAGAAGAAATGGAAGAAGTTTGATGTATTCTCGGCCCTAGAAAGCTTCTTGAGAAGACTTTGGCTTAGATAGGTTCTAAGAAGCATGATCACGAACTTTCATGAGTTAGCAGGAGATTTATAACAATTTCAAGAAGCTAAACCATGGATCTAAGCATTAAATTACCTAGAGTGATGATTTTTGTGGAAAAACCTCCTTGAATGCCCTAGATCTCGAAAATTTTGATGGAGAAACAAGAGTGTTCTTTCAGAGTATTTGGAGAGAATTTGTGAGGTGTGTGTGTTTTTCCTTTGTGTTCTCGGCCGAAGAAGAAAAAGAGAGGGGATAAGAGAGAGACTGAGGTGATATGCATGGAAATATGAGAAGACTGCATGGATACCCCATGTATAATTATGAGGTGGCACCATTAAAAGTCAACTCTTTTCCCATTTTTTTGTAGCGGGAGAAGGGAAAGAAAGACTTGGGCCTTTTGTGTTTGAATCCACAATATGAAGCCTAACTTGATGATTTTCGGCCCATTAGGCCTTTAGAGATGGTTCACGGCCCAAAATAAATTAAAGTATGAGTTTTATGGCCCTTTTGGGCTATTTAGATTTGTTATGGCCCAATAAGGCCCGTTAGAGATAAACTAGTCCATTTTAGATCCATTATGGCCCAAAATGTTAAGTTTCATGAATGTGGGTCCAATTAGGACCCATTTAAGAGTTCTAAGGCCAAAATAGTCAAATTGGAAGCTTATTGGCCCATTAGGCCCAATAAGGAAATCCTAGTCCATAATGGACCTAAACCGGGATTTCTAGGGTTTCCAATTCTTTGTTGACTATTTGAAGTGTTTGTATAGAGTGTTTGATGAAATTTTGTTGTCACTGAATAAGCATCATACATTCTTTCAAGTTTTAATCACCATGTTATAATTGTTCAATGTTTACAAAGCATCAAAATTCCTAGTTGTGACACACCTGATCACAATGGTAACAAAGTCTGACTCCGGAAGTCGGAGTCTGCTGCCTGCAGTCCCTGACCAGATGGCCCTGCTTGCCACATTGGTGGCATCCACTCCCTGATCGGCATGTCCCTGAATGAGCCTTTCCGTACTTCCCATAAGTGCGACCTGGATGTCCCCCAGTCCTAGTATCAGCGGTCTTAGACCGCTTTGGCGCCGGATGCGACTGTGCCAGGGTCTGCCGCTGCTCCCTCAACTGCAGCTCAATCTCCAACTCACGCCGCCTCGCAGCCTCCTGTAAATCTATAAGAGTATCACATCGTTGGGTAGACACAAACTGTCAGATGCCAGTCTTGAGCATGCTCAGATAACGTGTCATCTGAGCCTGCTCGGAAGCAAACTCTAGGCAGAACATCACCCTCTCTGTGAACATACGGGTGATCTCTATCACCGACTCCCCATCCTGTCTCAAACTCAAAAACTTATGAGCCAATCGTTCCCACTCAACATGTGGGATGTAACGAGCGCGGAACATATCCCTGAACTGCTCCTAAGTAACAGTAGCTCTCTAATCATCAGTGTAGGACCCAGTCGTCAATATCCACTGGTCCTTGGCCCCGGACCTCAACAAGTTCAGGTCACACCTAACCTTCGGATCAGTAGGACACAAGCAAGTAAAGAAACACCCCCTCCACATCAGAAGCCCACCTCATGGCCTTGATGGGGTCCTGGGTCCTGGGTCCCATCAAAAGTAGGGGGCTTCGTGTTATCGAAGTCCCTGTATTGGAAGCCTCGATTGGCTCCTACTCCTCCTCCTGCAGTTGTTACAGCCGATGCAGCTGCAGCGGCAGCCGTCTCTCCAAGGGCTGCGTATCACTCATCGAAGTACTCAACCATGGTGTAACGCCCGTAGATCCGGGCTAGTCAATTTAGAGACAATAAGTGTCGAAACAACTTTTAGACAAAATATTATTTAGAATAAATAATTTGAACCAAGTTGTAGTATATGTCACAAGGTTTCCGTACATATAAAGAACGCCGAAATCCGAGTTATAATGAAGAAGTTATGACCCGTCGAAGTTTCGCGACGGAACCGGCACGGCACCGGGAAGCATAAATAGTGAATTTACGATAGAGCGAGTTTTAGCCTTATCAATCTAAATGTAAGTCGTAGAATACGTTAAACCTAGAGCGTCCATAAAAAGAACGCCCAAATCTGACTTCGTATAAAGAAGTTATGATTTTTCGAAGTTTTGGCTTAGCGGTGTACAACCCGAAATTCGAATATTAGATCGAGTAGTTTTTAGCCGACACAACCTAAATGAGAATTGAATATCTCATTATTTTTAGCGTAACGATAAAAAGACAGACGAAAACGGACGTCGGATGAAGAAGTTATGAATTTTTAACGGACCAATCATGTCCCGACCAGTTAAAAATATAAAATTTAAAATAAACTCAAAATTAGCCAAGGGAATCTAAACGAAAGTTGTAGAGTACATTCCCGCCTTCGCTTGGATATAAAGAACGTCGAAAATGGAGCTCGTATGCAAAAGTTGTGATTTTTCTAAGTCGGGAGGGTGTTGTGCGAGTTTGGGTGATGTGGCGCGATCACAGCCGTTGCTTCCTCCCCAAGGCTAGCCACCAGATGGTGAAACGTGGCACATTACGCCCAGCGTAATTTTGATTACGCTCAGCGTAACCATTACGCTTAGCGTAATTTTTGAGTACGCTCGGCGTACTCGGCGCTGGCAACCTATAAATAGAGGCGTAAATCTCTCATTTTCTTCACAACTCTCCACTTCTTTCCTCCCAAATACCCCAAACCTTCAAGGTTTTTCCCTAGCACCTCCAAGGTGTTAGAAGCAAGTCCCAGAGCACCGGGAAGCTCCGAGAGGAGGAGCCTTTCGGCTCGGGAACGCTGCTCCAGTAAAGCCTGGTTTTCGATAAAACCCGCTGTAAGTGAGCTACGCCGATGCTATTTTTAAGATACCTTCTAATTAATTATAGTAACATTATTAGGACCTTAAAATAATTATTTGTACTATTATTTTGAGTTATATAGTGCTGTTTAATGCTTATATAATAATAATAACAGCTAGACTATTAAATTAGTCTCGGTAAATACTAGGGATGAGCAACGGGCCAAACCCGGACCAGACTGGCCTGAAGACCGAGAACCCGAAGACCGAAAATTGTGAATTTTCTTACCCGAAAACCGGATCGTTTTTGGATGTATCGGGTTCGGGTTCGGGTTCGGGTTCGGTCCGGTCCGGTCTCGGGTACTAAACCGGGTTTCGGGTTTTGGACCGAACTAGGCTTTGAAATTGGTACAATGCGGGACTTTACTTAGATCACATGCAAATGAGGTGTCTACAAAAAAAATACAAACCTTATTAACATTTGGAACAAATAAAAATTACACTATTTAGCATAAAAACTACACTTTTTATTAAAAAAGATGCATGTTTTAACAAAAAAGAAACAACATTGCTAATAAAAAAACTGCATTTTAACAACTTTTTTGTGTAAAAAACAACAAAAAACAACATTATTTATAAAAAACTGCATGTTTTTATAAAAAAAATTTGCATGTTTTTAAATTTTTTTTTCGCATGTTTGAACAAAAAATAGCGTGCTAGATACATTCTTTCTTGTAAAGTGATAGGAACAAACGTTGATCAAGATTTATAAACAATGTTAAAATAAAAACATCAAGTTTTATACATAATGTTATATATAACATTAACTAATAATTCAATATCCTTATCTATATATTCTAAGGAGAAAAAAATTTCCGGTCCGGTCCGGGTTAAATCCCGTATTCCGGGTACGGTCCGGTCCAAACCCGAAACCCGATTAATGGTAAAAACAAAACCCGAAAACCGGCCCATTAATATGTATATCCGGTCCGGTCCCGGTTTTTTTCCGGTCCGGTCCGGTCCAACGGGTCATATGCTCATCCCTAGTAAATACTGAACTAAACCCTAGTGGTAATGATACTAGGTTTTGTCGAGGGAAATTGTTTTAAGAGTAACGAAGTGTTGTCGAGTCACCACCGTATCAGGTGAGTGCATAGTCCTTTTCATCTTACACATAGATATGAAGTATTTTAATATAAATTACGTGCTATGTGTGCATATTGTCTGAATAATTGTTGCCTATGCTGGGTGAAAGATTTTTATACATGTTTTAAATGATTTAAACTGTATATCTATTTTATATCTACAAAATGTGTTGGGTAAAACATGGGTAGATGAAATAGTTGTTGTGTGATAACATGATGGAAGACATCAATGTTGACAGTGATCCAGTCATCTAGTGGAGTATAGATGACGACCATGGACGATACTAGACAGTCCAGTGGAATGCTAGCAGGCTCGTAACCTGTACGTGTTTCTAAACTAGGTGCTCATTAGGTATTTTTGAACTGAGTGTGTTCATTACGTATTTTGAACTGAGTGTGTTCACTAGGTATCTTTGAACTGAGTGTGTTCACTAGGTATTTTGAACTAAGTCTGCTCACTAGTTACTTTTGAACTAAGTGCTTACCATATGTTTAGGACTACGTTTTCACCAGATATACTCTATAAGCCTTGGTAACGATGGACTTCGTGCCGATTCCTTAGGATGATCCTTAGGAATAAATAAACGAGGAATAGCTGATTCTTAGGGTAGATCCTTAATACTAAAGAAGGTAATGGGGATGGGTAATCGGGTTGATTGTTTGATTGTTTAAACATAATAATTATATTAATGTGGGTTGAAAACCCTATGTACTCACCAGGTTTCCCAACCTGACCCACTCAATTTATTTATATCACAGGTGTTGATATGAAGTCACATTACACTGAGAGATTAAAGAGATGTAGATCACTAGTGTAAATAAATGTAAGTTCTGTTTATGCTTATGTTTCTGTATTGACGATGACATCCCAAACGTTTTAAAATGAATAAAATACGTTTCTTCGAAAATGCTTTGATAACGTATTTATCGTTTTTGTTTGGAACAAATTCCGCAACATTTTTATGAAAAGAAATACTCTGATTTTTTTTACAAAGCATAAACAAAATCGGTCTTTTCTGGCCGTGAAAAATGGGGATGTCACACATGGCGGTCTTAATAAACCCAAACATCTCTGGCAGCTGTTCCCGGAACAAAGTGGAAACCTCATCATGCAGGATCTCTTGAATCCTGGCGTCTAGCTCATCTGTCCCCATCTACACCATAGCCTCAGGTGTTGTTGGCCCCTCCTGGCCTCCGTCTCCTGACCCGGATCCAGTCACAAAGCATCTCGTCATCACCATTCTTAAAACATAACAAAATATATCAGATAATTCACATAATAACAGGGGACTAACTTCCAACTAAACCCTATGGGTTGTGACTTCCTTGCTACGCATATGGGTCCTGTGCTTTCAGTAGTACGGGCCTATACTACCTTCCACACCTACCCATATTTGTCTCAAGTATCACCACAATGCCCTAACAATACACATGCTCCTGGTGGTCACTCAACCTCACTCCTAGAGGAAGGCTAATTGTCTCTCAACTGACCTATCGGCCTCACACAACCCACCCATCCATGAAACTTCCACCAACCCTACAGCACTAGTGTATGCTATCCATACATAACGCTGGACCCTATAGACTTTCGAATATTTGATCCTACCCTAAGTCCCTAATCAACAAGAATATAACATAAGGCCAAATCAAGCATTCTCAGGCTATAAGATCTTAATTATGTACAGCCGTGATACATACACAAGCAACTACAGTAATGATGTCAATCTCATGTAAGGAAAACCCTAGGATAGCAGGCATCATGTAATCAGACAATTTTATCATGCAATTCCTGAAGATCCTTACCCTAGTACTAGCATGTTGTTCTAACATATAACAATATCAAATAACCGTATGGTATTTTGGTATTCTGGGGTCTACTTACTGGCTCCGGCTGATCGTACACCATGTATCCTCCTTTTCTTATTCTGAAAACTATTATAAAATTATTTTGAAAATCCTTCCTTGGTTTGAGACTGGATTCACACGAGTGTTAATCCAATTCACTCAAACCAAGGCTCTGATACCAACTTGCAACACCCATAAAAATCATGCCAAATTTGAACTTTTAAAAACATTTCAAATCATTACTCACTTGTTTTCAAAATGTATAATATCAAAGTTTTTCTAAAAACATAAACAAAACATGAGGAGTTGTACGATCACGCATTTGCCTTGCCGCGATCCCCTGATGCACCTGAAACAATAATCTGAAACTGTAAGCCTAAAAGCTTAGTGAGTTCCCCCAAAATACACATACCCATGACAATACACATATAATCATAAACAGCATACTACGGGTCCAGTCAACCATCGGGTTGGAATACCCCAGGCCCTCAACCATCTGGTTGGAATGCCACCATACTATGGGTCCAATCATCCTCGGGATGGAATACCCGAGGCCCACAACCAACAGGTTGGAATGCCCACATACTAGGAGTCCAATCATCCTCGGGATGGAATACTCACGGCCCACAACCAATAGGTTGGAATGCCCATGTCTATTGGCTTTCGCAGAAAGCAGATAAGCCTCAACCGCCAAACAAACATGTGCACATATAACAGATAAACACAACATTCTATAGACAAACAAACCGATCTAACAGATCATAACAACATAGCAACATCCTATCTACTAGGATACTGATCTAACGGATCATAGCGACATATAACATCCTATTTACCAGGATACTGATCTAACGGATCATAGCAACATATAAAATCCTATCTACCAAGATATTGATCTAACGGATCATAGCAGCATATAACATCCTGTCTACCAGGATACTGATCTAACAGATCATACTAGCATAACATATCAGGATAACAATCCAAAAAGGGTTGGCCTTGGTTCCTTAGACCCTTGAGTATAGTGAGGAAAATTCACCTCGCAAGTAGTGTCGAATTACTGTAAATCTCTAACTGTTGTCTCACCAGGAATCCCGAACTATCACATAATAAATACTAAGTTAATACCCAAAATAACCTTCTTGACTAAGTGTCCACACCACTCATTAATTCCATCCTCTTTATTGGGCCAAATCCCAATACCAAGTCCTTAACTTGAAAGTCCATTTATAAAGCCCATTATTGGCCCAATTTACCAAATTGGGCTTAACGCCCTAATTGGGCCTAATCCCAAGATCCATTATCAAAACTTGGCCAAAAACATTATATTCATAAAGTCCAGCAAAGGCCCAAACCTAATTAGTCCATAAACAAACAAAAAATGGAAGCCCAAAAGTCCAAGGCCCAACAGAGGACGTACGCGGGGCATACTCGCTGAGATGTTGACCACCATTGAGTGGTTGACATAGTACGTTGGGCGTATGCAGTGTTTTGCCAAAATCTTATTAAGTGCTTAATGGCTTAAGCACTTAAGCCCAAACTTCAGATCCAGAGACCTTACATGCCTAGGACCCATAAAGTCATGAAGTTTATCACTTTGGATGTCCAGAAAGCTCTTGATACTTGGTCTTAATCCATTAATACCTACTTATTCCATGCATGGGACACATTCAGCTATTGGGACCTCATTTTTATCACTTATGACCCTTTATAGGGTCTGGAAGGACAGCTTAATATGACCAAGATGCATCATGCACCATATTGGGTTTTTTGGGACAAGAAATGTGCCAAGAACCTAAATAATACAAGATCTACTCAAAATAGTTGCCAAGCTATAATTTTTTACCTTCTGGAGTTCCTAAAGCACAAGAAAACTTCAGATCTACAAGCTGGCCTTCCTTCTCCAACTACTTGATGCAATGACTTCACCTTCAAGAGTTCAAAACACACATTAACTCACACCCACACACAAAGTTAGGGTTTGGGACGTTTCTAAAACATGGAGGCTGAGAATGATGAGAGAAAATGAGCCATAAGGATATTTATATAGCCCCCAACCCGAAATATTAGGGTTTCAACCAGACATTAGTACGCCCATCGTACACAAGTTACGCCCAGCGTACTAAGGCGGACCTTAGTATGCTCAGCGTGCACTTATGTACGTGCAGCGTACTCCTTCTTGGCCCAAGGTTGCAACTTTTTCCCTTAAACTTATCTTGGCTCTACACTTCCAACCCTAAGGACTACAAATGACCAGATAATGATAGAAGAGGGTTCGGAAATACCTGCAAAATCTTGGGATGTTACATTAAGTGAGGGACTTCGGGAGAGGCCATGTTAACGTACTGGTATTTTCTTAATAGGGTTCCAAATAAAAAGAACAAAACTGTGTCATATGAACTTTGATTCAAGAAAAATCTAAATTTTAGTTATCTCCGGGTTTGGGGAAGTCAGAGAGTTGCCACACTCACCGGACCTAAAAGAAGAACTTTGGGAGAACGTGGAATATATTGTATATTCATCGGGTATGATGAACATTCCAAGGCATATAGGTTCTATGTAATAGAATCTAATGATTCAGTATTGATTAACACCGTTATCGAGTCATGGGATACAATTTTTTATGAGATGCATTTTTCATCGATTCAAAGGCCTAAGGATATGACTTTTGGCACTATTGAAGTGCAAAATCCAGAAATTCAAGATGGTGTTGTTGTACCATAAACACAAGAGCTTCATAGAAGCAAAAGAGGCCGAATTGTGATAGATTTCGGTTCCAACTTCCAACTGTATTTAGTGGAAAGTTTAAGGGATGAAATTGGTCTTGGATACTCTTTTTTATAGTATTAAGGATGATCCTAATGAATTTTAAGAGGTTAGAGAGTCTCTAGATGTTGTCTTTTGGAAGGAAGCGACTGATGATTAAATATTGTCAATTCTTAAGAACAACACTTGAGTGTTGTGTTATTTGCCTCCAAGTTCACCACTTGGTTGCAAATGGATTTCCAAAATAAAAATGAATTTTAATGGGACTATTGACAAGTACAAAACCCAATTGTTCATTCAAGGTTTTAGGCAAAAACCCGAAGTTGACTATTTTGATACGTACGCTTCGGTTACGTGTATTTCTACTATTAGATTGTTAATTGCTTTGGAAAGTATCCGCCATCTGATTATCCATCAAATGGATGTTAAAACAGCCTTTCTAAATGGTGAACTTGATGAAGAAGTTTACATGAAACAACCATAAGTTCATGTTATTCCCGATAAAGAGCATATAGTATGTAAACTAGTGAAATCTTTATATGGGTTGAATCAATCACCCAAACAATGGCATCAAAAGTTTGATGAAGTTATTTTGTCCACCGGTTTCAAGTTAATCCAATGTGATAAATGTGTTTATATTAGATGTGATGATGTTATTGGTGCATGAGCGATCATTTGCCTATATGTGGATGACATGATGATTTTTGGTATTAACCTGGATCAAATAGACGAAACAAAGCAATTTTTGTTGTCTAAATTCTCCATGAAAGACTTGGGAAAGGCTGATGTAATTCTTGGTATAAGGATTAAGAGGGTGAACAAGGGCATAGTAATGATTCAAATTCATTATGTTAAGAAAATTCTCAAACAGTTCAATTTTAGTGATTGTTCTCCCGTGAGCACTCTCATAGATTCTAGTGTGAAATTAATGCATAACATTGGCATTCCTATTCACAATTAGAATACTCTAAGGCTATTGGTAGCTTGATATATGTTATGAAAAGTACCAAGCCTAACATTGCTTTTGTTGTGGGAAAGTTGAGCAATTACATTAGTAATCCTAGTGCTCGATATTTACAACCAATTAATAGAGTGTTTAAGTATCTCAAGAAAACCATGGGTTATTGGTTGAGTTATTTGGGAAGTCCTTTTTTTAGAAGGTAATTCGGATGCAAGTTGGATAACCACCATGGAGGATCATTCCTCAACTAATGGTTGGGTATTCTTTCTTGGGGAATGTGTCATTTCCTGGGCTACCAAGAAGCAAACTTGCATTATAAACTCGACAATGGAATATGACTTTGTTGCATTAGTTTATGCTGGTAAAGAAGCTGATTGGCTAAGGAATTTAGTCTATGAGATTCCTTTATGGTCAAAGCCAATAGTACTCATCTCTATCCTTTGTGCTAATGCAACCGCCTTGGCTAATGCAACCGCCTTGGCTAAGGCATACAGCCAAGTTTATAATGGCGAGTCTAAACACTAAGGTGTTAGATACAGTATGATTAAAGAACTAATCATGAATGGTGTGATTTCGGTTGAGTTTGTGAAATCACAAAAAAAAAAGTTGGCAATCACTTTACTAAAGGTCTTACAAGAGACTTAGTGCACAAGTCTATTACTAGGATGGGATTAAAGTCCATCTAATTTTGTAATTTTAAGACACACAATTCCCTTCTAATATGATATCAGGAGTTGAATTCAATGTGGAAAGCTCACACTTATAGATTGTAACACATAAAGTATACATCCTAGGTATGTGTTCGGTTTTACAGTTGACAAGGTTGAAGTTTAACTTCTTAATAATTCCTTTTGATAAAATGTATGTGCAAATATGAAGTAAAGGAATTACATATGTGATTGTGAAGTGTAGTCGTATTTCAAGAGGTTGGGGCTTGGCCTTGATACAGTCATGAGAGGATTAGGAGACACAACTTTATAATATGTCAAGTTGTATTTTGCTAGAAATTTCAAAAAACTAGTATTTATTTTACTTTCGTGTATTCGGTTAGGTTAAAGGGTTGAATTCTTAGAACACCTTGATTCTCGAATATTTGAATTGTTTGATACTAAGATGATAATTCAATCGTCTCGACATTTTCATTTATGTAGTGGTTTAGTTTGTTTAGATAATTTTATGTTAGTTCATGGGTTACACTAAAATGGGGGAGGATCGTTGGTGATTTTAGTTTCACCGGACATTTTATGTAATTGGAACTAATATGTGAGCAAAGTGGTTCTTATTTGTACACTATATTATATGTTTGGTGAATACAGAGTGCATGCATATATAGGATCGAATTATAAGCCAGTACGACAGAATGGCGAGGGTAAAGGGAGTCACGCCCCCTTGCAAGGTTCGAGAGGTAGCGCCCCAAAAGGTCTTCAGAAATTTGAATTAGTTTCTTTATGGAAAATTCGAATTCTAATGGGTGATTATGATAAGATCGACAAATCTTGTTAGTTTTGGAAACCATTAATTAAGTCATTAAATTTGTGATTCTCTTAACTAATTTAGAACACGAAAACCCTAATTTATCAAAGTATAAATACGACTCCTCTATTGAGCCCTCATCAGAAGTCTAGAACCTAACGAAGCTCTCTCTCTCTCTCTCTCTCTCTCTCTCTCTTTCTAGATCAATCTTAGAATTCACTAGCAATTTTGGCTCACATTTTCTATGTCTAGATTCGTGAGTGCCCCTTTGGATTATCATAGACTGAATTTCTTGTAACCCGGACATAAGATAGAAATATCAGTTTGGAAAACGAACTCATACAATCCATTAGAAATCTGGTTCTTCACCATAACCCTAATATAAGTCTATACCCCTAACATCTTGGATCCTATTTGTGCACATATACCATTAAAGTCATTTGTGTACATATACCATTAAAGTGGAGCAGATCAATAAAATTCATCTACATCCTATGGTTGTTTAACTTTAACTTATATCGGTCTAATGATCTCGAATGGAGAGACTTATTTATCTTAATATATGTTATGTATTATTATGTGCTTATCCCAAATAAATATCAACACGTGTAACATGTTTCTTTAAGGGCTTTAACATAGAAAGAACCAACATGCCTTGTTTCGTAAGATTTGTTGAATTGATGTCTTTTATGGATAGTGATGTCAGTCATAACTCAAAACACGATAGTTGTTCCTCGTCGTGCAAAGTCTTGTGTGGTTTTAAAATGGCAAATTCTTATGACATCCTTTTATGCATTTGCACATATTATTCTAGGGGATTAATATATATATATATATATATATATATATATATATATATATATATATATATATATATATATATATATATATATATATATACTAGTTGTGAAACCTGTATATTATACGGGTTAATTAAAACATAATGTTAAATAGGAGCGATTAAATGAGAAGTTATTATGTGTTTAATTGTTAGACTCGTATAGTAAACGAATTATTATAATAAAATGTTAAATACAAAGGTTTAAAGTGTAAATTTATTTGAAATTGAAATTGAAATATCAAATTTGAAATTTGAAATTAATAATCATTATAGTAGGTTTAATTTATGGAAACTAAATTAATGATATAATGGAAATGAATAATGAAGTAATTGACAAGTGGAAAATAAATATTTTAAAATTATGATAAAATGACATGTGGCAAATTAAATGAGAGAATGACAAGTGGCAATAACATTTTCATTTATTAGGGTATATATATATATATATATATATATATATATATATATATATATATATATATATATATATATATATATATATATATATATATATATATATATATATATATATATCCCTATTCTAATAAAAGAATAGTTTTAATCTTCTTTTGACATGTGTCATTCTATTAGGCCTCCTAATTAATGCATATTTTATTTTACTTTTGTCATATATCATCCTAATTAATGCATGTCACTTTTGAACCTATTAATTCTTAATTTTGAATTTTAAATTTTAAATTTCTCATTCTAATTACATTAAACTAATAACATTAGAATAAAAATTAAAATAAAATTATTACAAATTATAAGTTGATATAATTTCACATATTTATTTAAATTAACGATTATAAATTTATATAACTAAAACTATATCTCTTAATTAATAATTTATTAAAATAATTGATTAATAATTTTGGGTTCTCATAATAAAAGTTTAATTAATTTTGTAACTGTGATTCTCACGGGTTATAAACTAGTATGTATATATATATATATATATATATATATATATATATATATATATATATATATATATATATATATATATATATATATATATATATATATATATATATATATATATATATATATATAAACTAGTAAATTATTCCTTTCACCATTCAAATCAAGATAATCAATAAGCCTTTTTACGTGGAGCTCAAAAGTAGCTGACATGACTGTTTTTCACTTGTGAGAGTAAAAAGTTATCATAAACAGAAACCATAAACCCTCCAAGATAATTAGTGTCAGATATCAAACCATTTTGATCGCAAAGTTAAGGGTCCATCTTTTACTTACAAGAGTAGAACTAATAAAGTACGCACCTCATATTTTTAAAGAAAATACTGATTGTATTGGTCCACAAAAAAAAATCTACATTGTAAAATACACAATCAAATTCAACTTGAAGATTAAAGTATAATGATAGAGAAGAAAGAAATACCACATTAATGTGGTGTAGCTTTGCTAAATACCCATGTTGAGTTGATAGGAAAAGAGCATATATAATATATTCTTTTAAAGGCTTGACATGAAGAACCAAAAGTTGGGGAACATATTGAATCTTTCTCTATGACTTTGGGCTACGAATAGCTCTATTTAGTGCCCTACAAATCCTTGGAAAGAAGTGAGTGAGCAAGATCTTGACAAGAACCCATTAACAGATTTCGCTTTTGTTTAATCAAATCATTCTTTACTCCAATATACTTTGTTCCATTCTCACTAACCATTTATGTCGTGTTTTCTCTTGCGTTCGCTTTTCTCTCAATTCCCTAGTTCTATTCCATTTTTCGAAGAGAAGAAAAAGTAGGGGTGACATTGTGTAGCTACAGGTAAATAAGAGAGACCCTACCAATTTATGTGATAGTCCAATCATACATATAGCTAATATAATGGTTCTCTTTGTCATCTAAGTCAAAGTAAAAAAGGTCATTCATATAATTGGATGCCATGTGGCATTGTGTACAAATAGTTTACAACACAAAAGTCTATACCAAACAAGTTTCAATCGTTTTTACTATTTTTTTTATTGGGTGTTTGTTGAAACATCCCTACTAGTTTACTTTGCAATGTGAAAGTATGAAATCGGTGGAAGACCAGTGCATCAATATGCGATTGCTTTTATATTATAATATATAGTACGTTCTTGGTGGAAAATAAACCTGAAATTGTTATGTTCATAGAATATGTTCCTTTCGAGATGTTAAGAACTAAAAGAAAACGACAACATGTTGATCACGATATCTTTGTATAGATCTTGCTACATATCGTAAGTGTTCATTCTTGGATCGATAACATGATCACCATAAATATTTGTCAGGAAGAAACGAGAATAATCACACGCACACACATAATATTTACATGGTTCAGTCGATATGACTTACGTCCACGTTTAGAAGGAAATATTTTTATTCACAAACTTAAAAAATAATATTACAATGCTACAGGACCTTTTAAACGATAGCTACAAACCGTTTTGGGTCTCCATTTCGTTAGCTAATTATACACTAGCTAGTGGTCAATATGCTACTGGTAAGCCAGCTATTTATAAGCTAGCTACTAATCAGGCAGCTCAAATCACATCTAACAATATAGTGTATAACTTTAGCCATTAGAAAGCATATCTTTGTGTGAAAACTGTAAAGTTGGTGCCAATGGCTTTATTTATGTTTTTCCTTTGTTTTTGCTTTAGTTGGACCCTTGGAATCCAAACCAACTGTAGTAGTAGCATACAAGCCAATTATCAGATAATCGTGAACAATATTAGAAAGTGGGCCATGATGTAATTTGTCACATGTTTTTTACTAACAACTAATAATAGCATCCTCAACATAAAATGTATTATATTTATCCCTTGGATTTTTGTGAAGCTGAAAATATCAGTTGTCAGAAAACGCGTATTCTTGATATTGTTTGCATATTTAGATTACAGTCAATGTTATTTTTGAATTGTAACGAAACATCTAAGGTTACCTAAAAATAGTTTACTTTATATGTATTAAGATTTAAATTTCAAAAATTGGTCTACATTCCAACATTAGCTTTAATTATTTCCGACTTTCTATTTTCTTGATCTATTCTTATATTTTATATATTAAGATCGATTTAGATTTGTGTCGATATTTTTCATAATTCAAATGTTTATAATTTTGGTTAAATTTCAGTACTTAAATTTGTCATATAAGGTAGAATGTTGAGAAACATGTACTTTTTTTTCCTTAATGTTATTACATTGTGTTGGAAAGCTTGTATTTTCTTAATCACAAAATACAGGTTTATAATGCAATAGATCACATAACATCTAGTTAGAAGTATGAACTTTGAAGGATGCTTTCTGGTTACTGTGACTTTTGAGGAAAGTACGGAATAAATGTCAGTATAACAAGTATTTGCAGCACAAGAAGTAGGAACTAAATATAGTTATAATCATGTCAAGAGACCATAAAATTTTCTGGTTATAATCATTCAACCCATATCAGGGTTTAATGTTGATGCATATAATATAGCTGAAGAGATACAAAGCTTATACTCGATGGCACATTCTTATGTAATGTACCTAAAAAGGAGGGAGTTATATATGATATGCTGTATATTCTTATAGAACATTATATAACCTAATATTCTAAAAAGTTTAAACCAAAAATAAAATTCAAAAAATAGTAAATACCAATCTAACTACACAAATCCAAACCCATATTTTCAACGTTCAAACCTCACAAAAGACATCAAGATTTTCGCCATCTTAAATTCCCCTCACTCACTCTCTTATTTTACTTCTGCTTATGATGCTGCAAAAACATAAATAAACAATGAGATCTTAAACACTCCAAAATATTATTTTATTATTTATATAAAATCCAAAACTATTAAGACTAACCGAGAAAGGAGCTGAATGAGTTAAGCTTTGGACTGGAGACTGGATATTGTAGACCTTAATATCTCATCCCCAACTATTGATCTCAACTTCTTAATAAACTCTTCACGGCTCGTTTTCTTTCCCTACATATAAAACAAAAAATTTAAAATGATTTGATACAACAGATGATGATTAATTAGTGTATTTGTACATGTACATACCCTAAGAGATTCATACAAGATACGGACTAGCTTCATGTCAGCTGGAGCTACTTTATCTGAAATAGCTTCAAAAAGCTTTGAGAATGGCATCCATGGGGAATTAGGAGCCCTAGAGGTGCTTGATCCAACACTCGCCCCCTTTTCTAAAGACATAGGAGACGCTTTCCCACTTTGAAATTGCGTTTCACTCTTTCCCTATAAATTTTAAAAAAACAACAATAATAACACAATACAATCTTGAAAATATGATAATATCACCTTCCAGTCACACAGATTTTTAAAGGCTAAATAAGCTTCCAGTCAAAAATGTTTGATGTTATCTGTTAGGCTTTTACAAGTCAAAATACTCACCAATTTAAGTGGGGAGGAATCTATCTTTAAGGGTCCATGGGGAGGTTGAGTTGTTAACTTTGACGTGTCAACCCTACTTCGCTCTATAATCAGATTCCCTGCTGTATTATCATTCAGGAATAGAATTAATTATAAGGTCTCGTCTCTAGGATGATATATTAATAATGGGTTATTTTGTATTCATATTTATAATTTAATTTTTTTTTTTTAAAAAAAAATACTACCTTGAGCAGTAAGACTAGGAGACATCTTAAAAGTGAGTGTGTATTCCGGATAGATATGTGTATTCATATTCATATTCCAAACAACAAAATGATTTGGATTTTCCAGATTATCAACTCCACAGTCAAAGCACTCATCACTCGGGTAAAATTGTTTAGACCCCGGTAAAACAACTTCCATATTTCCCAATATTACACGGCATAAAACCATGCATTGTATTTGTATTTCTACCCCTTTTTCGTCAACATCACAAATAATATCTTCACTGTAACACCACCAAAACATTAGATCTTTTTCTTTTTTTTTTTTAATAAATATCCCACGAAAACATAAAGCTTATATTTATATAACACCCGTACCTGTTGTGGGCAGAATGGACAGCTGTAAAGTGGACCCCATAGCCATACCTTCCAAGTTTTAGCCCATCATGTCCTAGCCCATAAACCCCAGTGGTGGAGGTGGAGGTGGACCCCACAGGGCTTGCAAACCAACCGTATCTGACATTCGCGTTTCCGCGAACCTTTTTAGTAATTTCAGCCTGTGCATGGAAAAGATCTAGCTTTGATTCCATAACACCACCACAACATTTCTTCACTTCAATTATATCAACCTTCAAGCCTTGACTTTGACTTTGACTTACGCTCTTCATAAACATATTTCTCACTGTTTCTTGATCCAAAGTAGGGGATGCAGCATCTTCTTCATCAATCTGTATTTTCTCAACACATTGGTCAGCTTTTGCATCTAGATGGTTTTTTGTTTGACCTTCCTGGTCAATTTTGACCCTCTTAACGTTTGACTCTTCCACACATTCTTCCAAACTATTGTTACTTATTTCATTTAGTTCGATCTCAACATGCAACTTAATTTCAGGGTCTATTTCAATTTCAGTATCTTTCTGAATTTCATAACTTTCAGGGAAAAAACAGCTACCTTTTTCATCAATCCATGCTATCGGTTTTCGTGCCCCGTTTTTCAAATCTACTTCATTCATATGTAAAATATCTAACATTACCTGACGCCCATTAAACTTCACTTCAAATGCTGTTGTTTTTGCCATGAAGTGTTCTTTAACCAAGTCAATAACATCTTGGGAGAAATCATTCCATTGACCACCTTCAGAGAAAAGGACACGTTGAGGGAGTCCACTTCTCATAAAATTTGAGTAGTTTTTTAGTAAAATTTTTGAGGAAGAGGAGCATGTGGACTTGAAGCTATTATTATTGTCTCTCTTTCTCTTTAGAGTCTTGTTCAATATTGATGCAAAACCAGGCCTCACAACACTTAAAGCCCTGTTGCTAGATCTGGCTATTTGAGATAACTGCTTCCTCTTTGAAGTAACGATGACTCGACTACCAGTGTTGTTGTCTGATACTTTAACCCATTTTGATGCCATTTTATCTACACGCTTAGTAGTTGTTGTAGTAGTAGTAGTATTTACACAAGTCAACCTAAAGTCACCTATCTAGAGCAATTTACTATACTCAAAATGAGGTGGAGAAGGAATTGCAAGTCCTGCATAAACAGAAGCCATTACAATGAGTTCCTTTTTAAAATATAAAGAAAAAACAGTCTCAATGAATGATGTACAGTTGTCTGAAGAATGATGAAGAGAAAGATGAAGCTAAACTTTGCCTAACTTATGACAAAGAAGTTAGTAGTGAAATTTCATTTTTTTCATGTTATAAAAATGCTACACCTCCCAGAAGAGAAGAAATTTTTTTTTTTTTATATTTTTTTTAAAAAAGTGGCAACTGAAATAATATGTGTATGTATCCACAAAGTAATCCTGCACATAAAAGATACTCAGTTAGAGCATATACATAGCAAAAGTTGAGCTTCTGAGAGTTTAATCACTAGCAATAAAAACTCTTTATACAGGAACAATTGCTTTGAAGAACACCTCAATAAAGACAAAAGTGATTATTACTATTATAATTTATAACCAAAAGATGATCAAAGAAAAACATTAAATTAAGCAGATTGAAGTTAAGAGAACATACCATTTCTTAAAATTGGCTTCAGTTCCGCATAATGCGGCCATTTCCCTTCCATTGCTTGAGATCGACAAATTCTTAATCCTACCATAAAGTAATTACAGCTCTAACAAGTAC
Organism: Lactuca sativa; assembly: GCF_002870075.4. NCBI lineage: Eukaryota > Viridiplantae > Streptophyta > Magnoliopsida > Asterales > Asteraceae > Lactuca > Lactuca sativa. The sequence continues at coordinate 26,957,694 of NC_056625.2, read as the reverse complement.
TACACTAAAACACAAAACTTTCATCAGCACATATATATATATATAGGAAAACGTTATATTGAACCTTGGCTCCTTATGTTGAAGTTAGGAAGTCTTGGTATGAAGCATATTTTGCAGATTAAATTGTTTATGTCGCTCGGATTACAAAGGAATCATGTTAAACAGTTGTTTCAATGTGTACACTTCTTTTGAGAAATATTATTTTATTGAAAACAAGCATAAAACAGTTGTTTCTTTTTGATGTGATGTCTGTAATCCTCCATTTAATTCCATCTATGTCAAATTAAAGCCACACATATGTGGATCCAACTCACAAATAAGTGGCATCCCTAAATTTTACACTATGACTCGCAAAAACAAAACAGCAAACAATAATAAAATAATTGGAAACATCAAATTTTCATCTTCCTAACCCTAGAAAAATCTGGGACAACAGTTTACCCACATAATTTTTAGTCAAACTCAAGGATAAGCCGATACTAAACAAAAACGAAAGAAAACAATAGTTTAAATGATTGTTCAACAAAAAATACTGAAGGATTCATTTGATTTAATCTGGAAGAGTTTGATAAAAAAAATTATATAAGCTGCCGGTTTTAGTGACGGATCAAACCATATCTTCCCACAAAACACTCAGATATCACATTAAAACACAGTTCAGTACGGATCTGTCAAAGATCCTAAGCAATACCATCGAATCCGGAAAAAAGGCATCAATTCGATCAAAAGAACTTACCAACAAAAGAACTATATAGCCTCAAGCATAAATCACCTACTTCCGATGGGTATCGATGAACAAGATCAATCTACAAATTGATCGTTAACTAGGTCGTCGTTCCTGCAAACGACTAAAAAGCCCAAAGTTGAATTTTGGGAAGCAGAACGCCGAGATAACAAGACAGCGACGTTAGAGAGGCGATGACTTGGAATTGATTGGGGTTTATGTATGTATGTTTTGTGTGAAATTATTGAAAGGGTTTTGCTTGGCGGAAAAGAAAACAGAGGAGAGAGAAACGTCGGCGAGGTCGCAATTCGGCCTTCGGGTTCCGGGGAAAATTATGTGAGATGATTTAGGGGTAGTTGTGGAAGAGACGTGACACGACGACGTTTCGATGTGTACTAATTACCAAACAGGCCGTTTCTGACTTTGTAAAGATCACCTTTCACAAAATATGGAGTAAACTACAAGTTTGTCCTTTTTTGTAGAGTTTATATTTTATGTGCCATGTGATACAAAAATAAATTGTGTTACTATAAGTCTATACTTATGATTATGGTTTTATTTTATTTTGGGTCGTGATATATCTACCGTTGGTTTTTATACTTTCACTGAATAAATTAGTTATTGACAATTATACCCCTAATTATATTTTCATAAATATTCTTAACGGTTTCCTCCTCTTTTCTCCATCGCTGCTACTTGTTCGGCAGTCGTTGAAGTGTGTTTCTTCATGTCATTGGTATGATAAGCGACAATGATCTCTCTCTCTCTCTCTCTCTCTCTCTCTCTCTCTCTCTCTCTCTCTCTCTCACACACACACACACACACACACACAACAAAAGATGATGAACAAGGGCGAATTGAACAAGCTTGGTCCGGAAATTGTCATGTGAGAGTTTTTTAAGCTTTTGTCATACCTGCAATGGAATTAGCATCTAAAAGAAGACGTTGATGTTATCCCCAATTCTCAATTCCTAAAGTATTAATATATTTAAAATTCAAAAAAACTTGGAAAAAAACACCCAAAATTGTATATGTGCACTAAAAAACATACAGAAAACCTCATATCATGCAACCGTTTTCTTCTTATAGCGGCAACATCATGTGGTTTGTAAATTGGGCAAGTGATGTTACCCCGAATTGCGAATTGCTAATTTTTCCAAAAATCTACAATCATAGTTTACATTTCAACCGTGAAATTGATTGCTAGAATAGGAAAAACAATGAAGTTCACAAGAAGCATTTGCAGAGAGAATCGGATTAGACAACTTATTACATTGTTATCATTTGAAACAACTTTCCAGAAGCAAAGTATCCATTCGATTAACCAGATCACTTACTTGTGCGCACATAATGAGGATGATCTATTGGTCTCAACATTTTTTTAGAAACAAAGAAACTCTCTTAATTATCTATAAATTGAAATCGGGGGCATAATTGTCATTACACTATTTTTTCAGTGGAAGTATAAAAATCTTCTATGGAAATATCGCTACCCTTTTATTTTAGATTTATTTCCATCTACTTTGCCTTTATCACTTATGAAATGATCATTTTTCAATTATTTATATATTTTTTATAGTTTTTAGACTATATTACAACTTTTGTCCTTATGGTATATGGATGTGAATAAGGTTCTTATGGAACCAAATTTATAATATCTAGACAAAATTGCAAAAATGGTTCTTGTGGTTGTCAAAATTCTGTGATTTTGGTCCAAAACGAAATGTTGGTGCATCACTAGTCCAATTTTGGATACTTTGTGTGGTTTTGGTCCCTATAATTAACATGTTTGTGTGTTTTTTGTCCACACCCAACCTTAAATGACTAATATGCCCTTTAAATAATTATTTTCTAACTTTTATTATTATTTTCTTTTCTTATAATTAAAAGAAAAACCAAAAAAAAAAAATCAAACCCACCCTACCACCATCTTACCCTACCCTCATCCCCCTCTTTCTCGGCAGTTCCCCCTATCTTTGTCTTTCTTCCATCGACACACAGAACACTACTATCATTGCATCACCACCATGGCCATTGTGCCTACATCTCACCACCAGCAACTTAAACACAATTTATATAGAGTTATTTTTAACTATTCTTATTATAAGTTATTTTAAGCTACTTATTTGGAAACTTTAACGATTATAAAAATACAGTTAGGAAATATTTTAGTTAAATTGTGATTACAATTTAGTTTTTATTCATTTATCACTATAATTAATCACTTTTAACTATTTACAAAATATTCTTTGTTTTTTTAAGTGGAACTAAAATTTATATTTAAGTTGACATTGTAATATGCAGAAACACTTATATAGTTGAAGTGTTTACAAATATATGTTTTTTTTAAAATATAACAATAATGTTGTTGTTAAATTTGATAATTCGTATACTAAATTGATATAATATATTAACTATTTTGAATTATATGATAATATACACATCTATTATAACTTTATAATCTCAATCGTTTCGATGACTTCTACCCGCGAGTTACACATGAATAAAACTAAATATAATTTATGGTTTAATATTATTTATAGTTGTTATTGTTAACTAATTTTTTAAAATTTATTTGCTTAAAGTTTTAGTTTCTATCATTATAATTATTTAAAACATCAAATATTTTTTTTTACGTTAAAGGTAACAATATAATCATTTATATATAGTTATTTTTAACTATTGTTATTGTAAGTTATTTTAAGCTACTTATTTGAAAACTTTTAATGATTATAAAAATAGCATTATAAAATAATTGAGTTAAATTGATATTACAATTTAGGTTTTGCATTTATCACTATAATTTATCACTTTTAACTATTTACAAAATACTATTTAGTTTTTTAATTGGAACTGAAATTTATATTTAAGTTGACATTGTAATGTTATATTTATGTTCATAATTTAAGTATTTTGTCCAAACTGTTCAAAAGTTGTAGCTTTAAACTGATAATGGTTTACATTTAACATCATATTAAATGTAATAAATTAAGTATAATATGTTAAAAGTTAAATACATTATTTTATAAATAGAAGTAAATTATTTTAAAATTGAAATTTAGTTAAGTTATGATTACACTTTAGGTTTGATATTTATTTAACCTTATTAACCAACTTATAATCATTATTAGAAAGACACTACAATTTATCATTTTTAACTATTTACAAAATATTCTTTGGGTTGTTTAAGTTAAACTAAAATTTATATTTAAGTTGACCCTATAATGTTATATTTAAATTAATAATTTAAGTATTTTGTACAAATTGTTCAAAAATTGTATCTTTAAAATGATAATAGTTTACATCCAACAATAAATTAAAACTAATAAATTAACTATATTATGCTATATGTTAAAAAACATAACTTTATTAGTATAAGTAAAGATATTATTTTAAGATTGAAATTTAGTTTATATATGATTACATGTTAGGTTTAATATTTATTTAACCTAATTATAATTATTATTAGAAAGAAATTGAAAAATCATGGGAATTTCAAATGAATGTGGTGAAAGAAAAAATGGATGGGAGTTTCAAATGAATGTGGTGCAAGGAAAAATGCTAGATTTATAAGTATACTAGGCGAATGTTCGCGCATTGCGCAGAAACACCTATATATATGAAGTCTTTACAAACATATGTTTTTTTTAAATGTAACAATAACGTTGTTGTTAAATTTGATATAATAAGTTTTATACTAAATTGATATAATATATTGATTATTTTGAATTACATGATAATATATACATCTATTATACCTTCATAATATCAATCGTTTGAAGGACTTCTAACCGTGAGTTTGTAACAGCCGAAATTCAGGTACAACCAATTAGCCCTTCATCTTTATTTATTTGTCATTTTGGGCCTTTGTGTTGGGCGAGTACGCTGGGCGTATAAGGAGTACGCTGCGCGTACTCACGCGCCTCATTTAAACACGTCATCGTCGGGTACGTTGGGCGTACCCAAGGTTACGCCGGGCGTAATCGCTCCAGACCCAAAACCCTAATTTGAGTTGTTGGCTATAAAAGGAATGAGATGGCTTGGCTCCTCAGCCACCATCCCTCAAAAAGAAACCCTAAAAGAGTGTTCCTTCGTTCCTAGCCCTTTTGTGAGTGTTCTAAGCTTGGTGGTGTCATTTCAAGGTAGCAAAGGAGAATAAGAGTCCATTGTGAAGGCTAGGAGCTGGTGTTCAAGTGTAGATCTGGGCTTAGCAAAGGTTGGAGCTTCTTTCTAAGGTAAAAAGTTCGGATCTTGAATTGTAGATCTTGTGGTATGCTTTATGGACCATTTTCTAGGGTTTTGGTCCCAAAGGTGGAGACTTTATGAGCAAGTGGTCTCCATTAGCTTAGATCCATCATATTTCTGGTCCATTTGAGTTGTAGATCCATAAAAAATGTAATATTGGACGTGAATGATTAGTCATGCATGAGATCTAGATCCTTGAGTTGAAATGGAAAGGTGTTAAGGAGTGTAAGAGCCTTTACAGCCATGCCAAGGCTTAAAGGTTCCGACTTTATGAGTAAGGATGCTTAAATAAGGCCGGATCTAGAAGTTGAAGTAATGGCTTAACCGATTAAGACCAGAAATGAAGTGTGTCTAGATCTGACTATTACGATGGGCGTAACTCCCAGTACGTGCAGCGTACTGGGTGGAGACCCCGATTATTGAGTTGGCGATGTACGCCCCGCGTACTAAAGATGTTGACTTTTGCTGACTTTTAGGGTTTTGGTCAACTTGTGGACTTTGAGTCAAGGGAGGGTAAAATGGTCTTTTTACCCCTATGAGGAATGTTAATAAGGGGTAAAGTCTAGTGGTGGAAGTCTATATTAATTAAAATGATATTCGTTATGACTAGGCGAGGTTGAGTCTTCGTTTGGGATTCGGAGATAGCGAGCACGTGAGATTCTAGACTTTCCACGAGGTGAGTTTTCTCACTATACTGTACCCGGAAGGGTTTTATTGTGTGACCGGAAGGTCGGATATGTTATGGGTTGTATGCATCGTATATGATAAGTTAATCGTTTATATGTGCTATGTATGCTATGTTTGATATGGGCCGGAAGGCATTATGTTATAGGCCGGAAGGCATATATGTTATGGGCCGGAAGGCATTGTGATGAGGACCGGAAGGTTTACCGAGTCGGGACGAAAGTCCCCTGAGACACATGGACCGGAAGGTCAGGTCCTGGAAAGGCGTATGTGCGTAAGTAGTATTTTGGGGAACTCACTAAGCACTTATGCTTACAGTTGTTGTGTTATGTGTTTCAGGTACTAGCGAGGACCGTGGGAAGGCGCCGGCGTGATTTGTACACACTGATGGAGGATTTATGATCTTGGGATTATATGATTTGTATTATGATATGATACATTGGATCTTTATGGCTTGTTCTGGATGAAAATGTAGCACCTGGTTCCTGGTACGTAAATCTTATTTAAGTATTTCTCTTCTTTTAGCCTTGGACTCGGCGAGTCACAGGTCCGACTCGCCGAGTAGATGCGGGACCCGGGACACGTTTAAGTTGTCGACTCGGCGAGTCCATATCCTGGACTCGGCGAGTCACAACTGTTGGATGAAACCCTAAGTTTCAGGGGTTTGCACCCTATTTAAACAACATATCCGCCCCAACCTCGCCCTCATTCACCCTCAGAGCCCTGTATCTCTCTCTAGCCTTGCTTCCTTGTGAAGTTTGAAGTGTTTTTGTGGTGTTCTTGAAGTTTTTGAGGAAAAAGAAGAGGGAATCAAGAAGAGGAGAAGGAGGCCAAGCATCTCTGTGTCATTCCAACGTTTCCCCTAAGGTATAGCTCGTTTCCCCTCTGTTTTTAAGCTTATTGTCCCTTATAGCCCCATTAAAGTCCTTTTTGAGCCATTTCCAAGATTGTGCATGCTTGAGGGTCTGTAATAAGTTGATTGGCCTCTAGATCTAGGCAAGATTGAGCTCCAGGAGCTCAGATCTGTTAGCTTCATGGTCCCATGTTGCTTGTCCACCCTAGATCTACCCTTTTGAGGCATTTTGAGCCCTAAAATCCATATTGGTGAATATCTACACGTAAAGTTGGAAACTTTACGTGTGATTCGTGTCCTAGAAGTCCAGATCTGTGAATGGCATGGACTGGAATCGAGCAAATCTGTGTATTTAGTGGGTGCATGGCAACGACTCGGCGAGTCGTTCATGTGACTCGGCGAGTCTGTTCGCGAGTCTCCGAGTTTGTCCCCTTTTCGTAGTGTCGAGTGAGCAGTGAGTCACGAGGTGTGACTCAGTGAGTCGGAAGCTGAACTCATCTATGGAGGTACTCGGCAAGTCAATGCCCTGACTCGACGAGTTCAAGGCAATCTCCTTAGATCAAGAACAAACTCGGCGAGTTGTTCATACAACTCGGCGAGTCGCAGCATAAGTGTTCTTCGGATGAAGATGGACTCGACGAGTTGTTCATACAACTCGGCGAGTCTTAGCATAAGTGTTCGTTGGATGAAGATGAACTCGACGAGTTGTTCATACAACTCGGCGAGTAGGATGAAGGACTTGATTATTAGTTTAGAAGGTGAACTCGTCGAGTCGTCGCCTAACTCGACGAGTAGGAACGGGATTCAGGGCAATCGTTTGGGTAGGGACTCGGTGAGTTGGAAAGCCAACTCGGCGAGTCGGGTCAACTGAAAGTTGACTCTGACTTTGTTTGATGACATGATTAGGGGTAAAATGGTCATTTTACCCAAAGGACAGTTAACAGTGTTTGATTGAGTATGTTGTGGGAATTGCAGCCGGAGGATTTCCAGAGCAGCAGCAGCAGCAGTAGACAGTCAGTTCCCGATCAGATCAGCAACTACTTCGAGGTGAGTTACTTTCCAGTAGCGGTGGGTCTACGGCCACAATGTCGGCCCACCAGTAGGAGTTATATGTAGATGTTTGTCTCTGTGATATTCATCTAGGAATTTCTACTACCTGTGTTATGTTATGTGCTAGTATGATATGATGCTATGTGATAGTGACAGTAGGGGAGATAGTCCCCGAGGTATCCGGTCGGTAGGACCGAAGGGGAGGCCAACACCCAGATATGCTAGGCAGTATCCGGTCGAGAGGACCGAAGGGGAGGCCAGCACCCAGATATGCTAGGCAGTATCCAGTCAAGAGGACCGAAGGGGAGGCCAGCACCCAGATATGCTAGGCAATGTCCGGTCGAGAGGGCCGAAGGGGTAGGTCGGGCACCCAGATATGCCTGACAATATATGTATGTTATGAGATTATATGGTATGTGGTACGGTGGGGGAACTCACTAAGCTTTGTGCTTACAGTTTTCAGTTTTGGTTTCAGGTACCTCCTCAGCTAGGGGAAAGGAGCCGGCGCGGTAGCAGCATGTCACACACACACTCTCTGGTTTCCGCATTTACGAGATTCTCTGGGATTCATACTCTGATATTTTGATTGGTTGTATGATTTGGCTTTTAGACATGGTTTACGTTGTGTCATGGTTTGATCAAACAATGTTTTAATTATTAATGTTTTCTAAAGTAATGTTTTAAAACGAAATTTTTGGACGTGAAAATTGGGTCGTTACAGAAAACATGTTTTTAAGAAATGAAAATTTTTGTTTTGAAAATTTACGTTGTTACAAGTTGGTATCAGAGCCTTGGTTTGAGGGATTCGGATGCACCTTCGGGCGTAACTGAACTCAAACCGAGGACTTGAGAAAATTTTCAATTAATAAAGGCATAAAAATTTTATAAGAGATTTTGTAATAACCAAAGGAGAAGCAGTGTGTACGGTAAGCCAGCGCCCGAACGGTAAAATCCCCAAAATACCCTTACAATATGTGTTATAAGATATGTTGCGATATGTTATGCATGCTAGAGTAGACCAGGTATTCATATTAGGACTAGAGTGGCCTGATTTGTGATGCCTTAGTCTAGGGGAAATCTGCTGCTATGAGATGCTTTGAGAGCGAGTAGGTAATCAGTGCATAGCAAGAATAGAGTACTCGTGATCCGGGGTCCAAGGAGGAGGACTTGGGGTGAACGTTGATGCGGTGTAGTCAGTAGTATAGGGCCCGTACTACTGAAGACACCGGATCAGTGGGCAGTCCAAGTAAGAATCCTTTGGGTATCGGAGGTCAAGTAGGGTTGCGTTATCGAGTGCGAGTATGCTCGATTGGGTCTCTGATATTTTTATGTTATATTTCAGAGGCATCATGGTTGGGACACGCCACAGACTTGAGACAAGCGGTGTGAGTGACGAGGAGATTCGTCAGATGATCCACGATGAGGTGGCTGCGGCAATCCGGGCTGAGATTCTGGAGATGTTTGGGTCTATCAAGACCACGCTGTTGGAGACTTTTGATGAGCGGTACGCCGCGGTGACTGAGGCCGCAGCCGCTGCAGCTACGGCAGCTGTGGCTGCAGCCAGGCCTCAGGGAGGTGACTCGTTGCTGTTATGAGAGTTCAGCAACACGAAGCCACCCGAGTTTGATGGGACGCAGGATCCGATCGCTGCGATGAGATGGATTGCTGACATTGAGGGATGCTTCTATACTTGTTCATGTCCAGAGCATCTGAGGGTACGGTTCGCTTTGAACCAGCTTCGCTTGGGAGTGAAGGATTGGTGGAAGTTCGTGACGGCGAACTTCACTCTTGCAGAGATTTCAGCGGTGACCTGGGAGAGGTTCACCACCATGTTTAGAGACGAGTATGTTCCCCCGGTGGAGAGGGAACGGTTGGTTCAGGAGTTCTTGGCCCTCAAGCAGGGTAATGATTCGGTTACTATGGTCACCCGGAAGTTTCATGAGAGGGCGATGTTCTACCCTGAGCAGGTGGCTACTGAGCAGGCTCGGATGAGCCGGTATCTGGGTATTCTGAGGAGGGACATCCGGGAGTTCGTGTCGAACTCGACGTACCAGACATTTGCTGAGCTCCAGGCAAATTCCAGGAAGAGGGAGATTGAGTTGGAGACTCAGGCCAGGGAGGAGGCCGAGTCTCAGAGGATGGATCGGCGGCCGGATCAGTCTCAACCGGTAGCCAAACGGACCAAGTCCGCTGATTCGAGGACTGGAGGCCAGAAGGGCCGCACTTGCGGGAAGTGCGGCAAGGGTCATGAGGGGACCTGTCGATCGGGTGCTTGCTACAAATGTGGCAAGGAGGGGCATATCGCCAGGGATTGCCCCAAGGGATTTAGGTTTGCTTCCATTGCAACCAGACCGGCCATCGGAAGGCCAAGTGTCCTCAGCTTCTCCATGGATCTGCACCTGCTGCTAGGGCTACTGAGACTCGACCAGTGAAGGGTGAGGCCCCGAGGGCTCGTGGGAGAGCTTTTCAGTTGACTGCGGAAGAGGTCCGTGCGGCGCCCGATGTCGTGGCTGGTATGTATTCTTTCGTGTATTTATTTTTATGTTGACATGTTGTGCTTATTTTATGATGTGCGTAGGTACTTTTCTTGTGAATTCTGTACCTGCCTTGGTATTATTTGACTCGGGTGCGAGTCGGTCTTTTGTATCTTTGGCTTTTAGTCAGCACCTTGGTATTGAGCGAGAGGTGATGAGTCGACCTCTGAGGGTTTCCATAGCTGATGAGAAAGCGGTATATGCCACCGACGTGATTCGAGGATGTGTGCTCGAGACTTTTGGTGTCGATTTTCCTATAGACCTAGTTCCTATCGCTATGGGAAATGTCTGTGTCATCGTGGGCATGGACTGGTTGAGTAAGTTTGGAGCGGTCATTGACTGTGAGAGACAGCTGGTGACTATGCGAGACCCTAGTGGGGGAGTGCTTACTGTGTATGGCGAGGGGACCCGGTGTGGGTCAGCGTTCTGTTCGGCTGCCAGGGCGAGGCAGAGTTTGCAGCAGGGCTGCAGTGGATTCATAGCCTATGTGATGGACGCACGAGTGGCCACTAGGAGGCCAAGTTCAGTTGACGAGGTTCCGGTAGTGCGCGAGTTCCCGGATGTTTTTCCTGAGGAACTGTCGGGTGTGCCTCCGGAAAGACAAGTGGAGTTCCGTATTGACTTGATTCCGGGAGCAGCACCTATCGCCAAAGCGCCTTATCGCCTCGCGTCGCCGGAGATGCAGGAGTTATCCTCGCAGCTTCAGGAGCTGTTGGGGAAGGGGTTTATTCGACCGAGTAGCTCGCCTTGGGGAGCACCGATCCTTTTTGTCAAGAAGAAAGATGGTTCACACCAGATGTGTATCGATTACCGGGAGTTGAACAAGTTGACGGTCAAGAACCGATATCCGTTACCTAGGATCGATGATCTGTTTGATCAGTTGCAGGGGGAATCTTGGTTCTCCAAGATAGACTTGAGGTCGGGTTATCATCAGATGAGGGTTTGGGATGAAGATATCCAGAAGACTGCAATCAGAACTCGTTATGGACATTACGAGTTTGTGGTGATGCCTTTTGGGCACACCAATGCCCCAGCTGCGTTCATGGATCTCATGAACAGGGTGTGCAGGCCGATGCTGGATCGGTCGGTGATCGTATTCATTGATGATATTTTGGTATATTCGAGGTCTAGAGAGCAGCATGAGGAACATTTGAGGGAGATCCTTGGAGTTTTGAGATCGGAGAGGTTGTATGCCAAATTCTCCAAGTGTGAGTTCTGGTTACGAGAGGTCCAGTTCCTAGGACACCTTGTTAACCAGAAAGGGATATTGGTCGATCCGGCCAAGATTGAGGCAGTGATTAGATTGGAGGTGTCGAGATCACCCACTGAGATCAAGAGCTTTCTGGGATTGGTCGGCTATTATCGGAGGTTTATTAGGGATTTCTCCAATATCGTCGTGCCACTTACCAAGATGACCCGGAAGGGTGTTGCATTTTCTTGGGGTCCGGAGCAGCAGTCCTCATTTGAGACCCTTCGTCAGAAGTTGTGCGAGGCCCCGGTGCTCGCACCCCCGGAAGGGATGGAGGATTTTGTGGTATATTGTGATGCATCTATATATGGGTTAGGGGCAGTGCTTATGCAGAGGGGGCACGTTATAGCGTATGCATCGAGGCAGCTGAAGCCTCATGAGTCGAGATATCCCACCCACGATTTGGAGTTGGGGGCTGTGGTGTTTGCCCTCAAGATCTGGCGGCACTATCTATATGGGGTTCGGTGTACCATATACACGGACCACAAGAGTCTGAAGTACTTGATGGATCAGCCAAACCTGAATATGCGCCAAAGGAGATGGTTGGATGTGGTGAAGGATTATGATTGCGAGATCCTGTACCACCCGGGCAAGGCTAATGTCGTAGCCGATGCTTTGAGCCGTAGGTCGGAGAGCGCCCCGATCCGAGACATTTTTATGAGGTTGACGGTGATGACTCCGGTATTGGACACCATCCGAGGGGCCCAGGTTGAGGCTGCGAGACCAGAGAACCGAAAGCGGGAGCGGGTTGTTGGGCAAGTGTCGGAGTTCGTTACCGATAGTCGGGGACTTATGACATTTCAGGGTCGGATTTCGGTACCATTTGTGGGCGGGACGCGTACCATTTTGATGGAGGAGGCACATCGATCGAAGTTCTCGATCCATCCTGGTGCTACTAAGATGTATTTGGACCTAAAGAAGGAGTATTGGTGGCCCTGTATGAAGAGGGATGTTGCATGGTTTGTCAAGAGGTGCCTAACTTGTCGCCAAGTTAAGGCCGAGCACCAGCGTCCGCATGGTAAGCTGCAACCGCTGAGATTCCCGAGTGGAAGTGGGAACAGATTACCATGGATTTTATCACCAAATTGCCAAGGACTGCGAGAGGAGTCGATGCAATTTGGGTGATTATGGACAGGTTGATGAAGAGCGCTCATTTTCTTGCTATCAATAAGAGCTCTTCTGCTGAGAGGTTGGCATAGTTGTATGTGAGAGAGGTGGTATCGCGGCATGGGGTTCCGATGTTGATTGTTTCAGATCGAGACGTGCGATTCACTTCCAGATTTTGGAAGAAGTTTCACGAGGAGTTGGGTACAAGACTGCATTTCAGTACCGCATACCACCCACAGACGGACGGGCAGAGTGAGCGGACGATTCAGACGCTCGAGGATATGCTCCGAGCGTGTGTTTTGGATTTTGGAGGGAGTTGGGACACCTATTTACCCTTGGCAGAGTTTTCGTACAACAACAGCCATCATTCGAGCATTGGTATGCCACCCTTTGAGCTGTTGTATGGGAGGAGGTGTCAGACCCCCATCTGCTGGGGAGAGGTGGGGCATCGGGTAATGGGTAGTACGGAGATTGTGCTTCAGACGACAGAGTAGATACATCAGGTCAAGCAGAGATTGTTGACTGCTCAGAGTTGCCTGAAGAGTTATGCGGACAGGCGTCGGTCCGAGCTCGAGTTTCAGGTTGGTGACCTTGTACTCGTAAAGGTCTCTCCTTGGAAAGGAGTGATTCGATTCAGGAAGAGGGGCAAATTGGGACCTCGATACATTGGACCTTTCAGGGTAATTGCGAGAGTAGGCAGGGTAGCCTACCGATTGGATCTACCTGCAGAGCTGGGTCAGATTCACGACACCTTTCATGTGTCGCAGTTGAGGAAGTGTATTGCCGACGAGTCGGCTGTGGTTCCATTAGAGGATATTCAGGTGGATGCGGGTCTGAACTATGTTGAGAGACCAGTGGCAATTAGGGATCGAAATGTTAAGGTTCTGAGGAACAAGGAAGTGCCCTTGGTGCAAGTGCAGTGGCAGCATCGGAAGGGGTCCGAGCTGACGTGGGAGTCTGAGTCGGAGATGCGGGGGCAGCATCCAAAAATTGTTTTCGGTATAAGACTTCGGGGATGAAGTCTGGTTATAGCAGGGGAGAAATTCAGGTACAACCGATTAGCCCTTCATCTTTATTTATTTGTCATTTTGGGCCTTTGTGTTGGGCGAGTACGCTGGGAGTACAAGGAGTACGCTACGCGTACTCGCGCGCCTCATTTAAACACGTCATCGTCGGGTACGCTGGGCGTACCCAAGGTTACGCCAGGCGTAATCGCTCCAGACCCAAAACCCTAATTTGAGTTGTTGGCTATAAAAGGAATGAGATGGCTTGGCTCCTCAGCTACCATCCCTCAGAAAGAAACCCTAAAAGAGTGTTCCTTCGTTCCTAGCCCTTTTGTGAGTGTTCTAAGCTTAGTGGTGTCATTTCAAGGTAGCAAAGGAGAATAAGAGTCCATTGTGAAGGCTAGGAGTTGGTGTTCAAGTGTAGATCCGGGCTTAGCAAAGGTTGGAGCTTCTTTCTAAGGTAAAAAGTTCGGATCTTGACTTGTAGATCTTGTGGTATGCTTTATGGACCATTTTCTAGGGTTTTGGTCCCAAAGGTGGAGACTTTATGAGCAAGTGGTCACCATTAGCTTAGATCCATCATATTTCTGGTCCATTTGAGTTGTAGATCCATAAAAAATGTAATCTTGGACGTGAATGATTAGCCATGCATGAGATCTAGATCCTTGAGTTGAAATGGAAAGGTGTTAAGGAGTGTAAGAGCCTTTACAGCCATGCCAAGGCTTAAAGTGAAACAACCCAAAAATACGACCCAAAAATTTCAATTTTTATTATAACAAAAACCATGAAACTGAGTATCGCATAATAAAACCATACATTGCGTGTTTCGAAAACCATAATAAAATACTGTGAGAAGAACTGTATCACAACTGTATCCAACATATCAAGAAACTGAATCAACTCCCAGGACAAAAACTAAAGTTGTGGTGTGTGCGATGCCATCATCCCGAGCTCTTCCCTTTGCTTGCGGAAGTACCTGAAACCAAAACTGAAACTGTAAGCACGAAGCTTAATGAGCTCCCCCAAACTACCACATACCATATAATCCATATAAAGCACATACTGGGCCTTGCCCACTGACTGAGACCCCGTCCCCTGCATCGGACCGAAGTCCGGACTAACTATCTGGGACCCCGTCCCCTGCATCGGACCGAAGTCCGAAAACTGACTAGGACCCCGTCCCCTACATCGAACCGAAATCCGAAACTGACTGGGACCCCGTCCCCTACATCGGACCGAATTCCAAAACTGACTGGGACCCCGTCCCCTGCATCGGACCGAAGTCCGGACTAACTGAACACAACATAGCATAACGTATCAACTAGCATAAACACATAAATCCTGTCTGAGCCACGGAGGCGTCAAACATACTAACTACTGCATTGGACCGAAGTCCATAAACTACTGCTGACTGAACGGGCCGGCGTTGTGGCCTTAGACCCGTTCCTAATGGAAGGAAACTCACCTCGTGAACCGGCTGCTGTGTGTATGGCCCTGGAAGCTAACTGCTGCAGCTCCGGTATCTCCCCGACTACAAATCCATAAACACACTCAATCAGATGCTAATCACTGCATTGGGTAAATGACTCTTTTACCCCTGGTAAAAGTCAACTCTCCCGGTCAAAGTCAACCTACAGTTGATCTGACTCGCCGAGTTGGGCCGCCAACTCGCCGAGTCCCTAGTCTCACTTCTCAACCCTACTCGTGGCTACTCGTCGAGTATGGCATCGACTCGAAGAGTACCCTCTTGATTCAAAAGCTCAGGCAATCTGCATCCGACTCGCCGAGTCATATGAACAACTCGACGAGTTGTTCTTCGAGCTAAGAAGATTGTCTTGGACTCGCCGAGTTGTATAAACAACTCGTCGAGTCCCTCCATTACTGAGTCTAACCTCCGACTCATTGAGTCCATCCTACTGCTCACTGGTCCCCACTCGGAATCACTCAAAGGGGTAAAGATCGGGGACTCGCGGCCTGACTCGCCGAGTCCGAAGAACGACTCGCCGAGTCACATGCATGCAGATACTAAAAACTCGATCCTGCTCAAAATCACCGCATACAATTTATAAATCTGAGTTTCTAAGGCTGATTTACCACGTAAAGTTTCCAACTTTACGTGCACATACGCATGAAAAAGGATATAAAGGCTAAAAAGGCACTTAGAAGAGTAGATCTAGGGCTATCATGCAAAATGGCTCTATAAAGGTGATAGATCTACGATTTTGGAACTGAAGCATGGCTAGATCCGAAGGCTAATCAATCTAATGTGATCTCTCTACCAAGAACAAGCTAAGAAATGGCTAAAAGAGGCTAAATATGCTTGTGAAAGAGAAATAAATCATAGAAACAGAAGGGAATCGGCTGATACCTCAATAAACTCTGAAATGGGTGCAAGACCTTGGATCTTCTTCTTCTCCTTTGGATCTAGCCTCCTTCTTCTCTTCAAAACTTCAAGATTCACACAAGAAATGCTCAATTACTCAAGGGAATGATTAGGGTTTGCTAAATGATGCTCTGAGGGTGAAGGGAACGAGTTTGGGGCTCATAAGGTGGTTTAAATAGGGTGCAAACCCGGGGATTTAGGGTTTCTACCTGGCAGGCAGACTCGCCGAGTCGCCGACTAACACGTGCTCGAAATCTCGTCCCTACTCGACGAGTCGGGCCATAGACTCGTCGAGTCCCTCTTGAAAACTTCTAAATAAATGCCACGAAAGCAACATACCAGGAATGGGGCGTTACATAAAGGTTCCGACTTTATGAGTAAGGATGCTTAAATAAGGCCGGATCTAGAAGTTGAAGTAATGGCTTAACCGATTAAGACCATAAATGAAGTGTGTCTAGATCTGACTATTACACTGGGCGTAACTCCTAGTACGCGCAGCGTACTGGGTAGAGACCCCGATTATTGAGTTGGCGATGTACGCCCCGCATACATCAGTCTGTACGCCCTGCGTACTGAAGATGTTGACTTTTGCTGACTTTTAGGGTTTGGGTCAACTTGTGGACTTTGAGTCAAGGGAGGGTAAAATGGTCTTTTACCCCTATGAGGAATGTTAATAAGGGGTAAAGTCTAGTGGTGGAAGTCTATACTAATTAAAATGATATTCGTTATGATTAGGCGAGGTTGAGTCTTCGTTTGGGATTCGGAGATAGCGAGCACGTGAGATTCTAGACTTTCCACGAAGTGAGTTTTCTCACTATACTGTACCCGGAAGGGTTTTATTGTGTGACCGGAAGGTCGGATATGTTATGGGTTGTATGCATCGTATATGATAAGTTAATCGTTTATATGTGCTATGTATGCTATGTTTGATATGGGCTGGAAGGCATTATGTTATGGGCCAGAAGGCATATATGTTATGGGTCGGAAGGCATTGTGATGAGGACCGTAAGGTAGGACCGGAAGGTTTACTGAGTCGGGACCGAAGTCCCCTGAGACACATGGACCGGAAGGTCAGGGCCTGGAAAGGCGTATGTGCGTAAGTAGTATTTTGGGGAACTCACTAAGCATTTATGCTTACAGTTGTTGTGTTATGTGTTTCAGGTACTAGCGAGGACTGTGGGAAGGCGTCGGCGTGATCTGTACACACTGATGGAGGATTTATGATCTTGGGATTATATGATTTGTATTATGATATGATACATTGGATCTTTATGGCTTGTTTTGGATGAAAACATGTTTTTAAGAAATGAAAAATTTTGTTTTGAAAATTTACGTTGTTACAGAGTTACACATGAATAAAATTAAATATAATATATGGTTTAATGTTATTTGTAGTTGTTGTTATCGTTAATTCATTTTTTAAAATTTATTTGCTTAATGTTTTAATTTCTATCATTATAATTATTTAAAACATCAAACATTATTTTTTTATTTTAAAGATAACAATACAATCATTTATATAGAGTTATTTTTAACTATTGTTTTTTTTTAAGTTATTTTAAGCTACTTATTTGGAAACTTTTAAAGATTATAAAAATATATCTTTAGGAAATATTTTAGTTAAATTGAGATTATAATTTAGTTTTTGCATTTATCACTATAATTTATCACTTTTAACTATTAACAAAATATTTTTTGGTTTTTTAATTGGAACTGAAATTTATGTTTAAGTTGACATTGTAATGCGTAGAAATACATATATAGTTGAGGTCTTTACATTTTTTTTAAATATAACAATAACGTTGTTGTTAAATTTGATATAATAATTCGTATACTAAATTGATGTAATATATTGATTATTTTGAATTATATGATAATATATATACATCTATTATAAATTTTGTCCAAACTGTTCAAAAGTTTTAGCTTTAAACTGATAATGGTTTATATATAACAACATATTAAATCTAATAAATAAATATAATATGTTAAAAGTTAAAGATATAACTTTATAAGAAGATAAGAATATAATCATTTATATAGAATTATTTTTAACTATTGTTTTTTTAAGTTATTTTAAGCTACTTATTTGGAAACTTTTAAAGATTATAAAAATATCTTTATGAAATATTTTAGTTAAATTGAGATTACAATTTAGTTTTTGCATTTATCACTATAATTTATCACTTTTAACTATTAAAAAATATATTTTTTGGTTTTTTAAGTGGAACTGAAATTTATGTTTAAGTTGACATTGTAATGCGTATAAATACATATATAGTTGAAATCTTTATAAATATATTTTTTTAAATATAACAATAGCGTTGTTGTTAAATTTGATATAATAATTTGTATACTAAATTGATGTAATATATTGATTATTTTGAATTATATGATAATATATATATATATATATATATATATATATATATATATATATATATATATATATATATACATCTATTATAAATTTTGTCCAAACTGTTCAAAAGTTTTAGCTTTAAACCGATACTGGTTTACATATAACAACATATTAAATCTAATAATTAAGTATAATATGTTAAAAGTTAAAGATATAATTTTATAAGTAGAAATAAAGTTATTATTTTAAAATTGAAATTTAGTTCATTTATGATTATACTTTAGGTTGGATATTTATTTAACTTTATTAACCAACTTATAATCATTATTAGAAAGACACTACAATTTATCACTTTTAACTATTACAAAATATTCTTTGAGTTGTTTTAGTTAAACTAAAATTTATATTTAAGTTGACCTTGTAATGTTATAGTTAAATTAATAATTTAAGTATTTTATATAAATTGTTCCAAAATTGTATCTTTAAAATGATAATGGTTTACATCCAACAATATATTAAAACTAATAAATTAAGTATAAATTAAAAAACATAACTTTATAAGTAAAAGTAAAGATATTATTTTAATATTGAGATTTAGTTTATATATGATTACACTATAAGTTTGATATTTATTTAACCTAATTAACCAAATTATAATTATTATTAGAAAGAAATTGAAAAGTCATGAAAGTTTCAAATAAATGTGGTGAAAGGAAAAATACATGGGAGTTTCAAATAAATGTGATGAAAGGAAAAATGCTTCCTTTATAAGTATATATAATATAATAATAATGATAATGATAATGATGATATTATTTCATGCCAATCAAACATAATTATTTCATTCTATCGTAATATTAATTTTCTATTGATATTAAATGATGCCAAAAAATAAGAAGATGCCAATTAGCATATTAGGCGATACAAATATACAAAGAAGGGAAAATTCACAAAAGTCATTAAGTTTATACGAAAAATCGATTTTGACATCACATTGTTTATTGTCTCGATTCAGGTATTTTGTTTTCTAATTTATTTCAATGTTGACCGTTTACACAATTGCCAACTGACGTGACAATATTTGATGACATAACATATGACATGACATTCTTTGGTAACATCACATTCTAGGCATCAAAATTAAAAAAAAAAAAAAAACTAAAATCTTGTGAGTTTTATGACTGTTTATCCAAAATATAGTGTCTTTTGTGTAATTTCGTATTATCATAAGTATGATGAAAATTCCAACATTTGTAGACATTATCATAGGTCTAGAATGAAAATCCCACCTCCCATGGTTATATATATATATATATATATATATATATATATATATATATATATATATATATATATATATATATATATATATATATGATCCTACAGTTAAAAAACAACAGAAAGTTAATGTATATGGTTCTCGTAGAGGAGCGAAATTACATACAATTTTGACCCTTTTAGGAGGCATGGACATAAATATAACCATATGTAGAAATATATGTGTAGTCTTCTTTCCTCCTTTCTATTTCACAATCTTGTCCAATCTACACTTTCTTAGGTTTAATTAATCATAATTCTCCTTTCTGTTTCACAATCTTGTCCAATCTACATTTTCTTAGGTTTAATTAATCATAATTACTATATAAGAGTTATAGTTTAAGTTAATAAATAAATTTGAGAATTATATTTCTTATAGGTTTGTATGGGAAGTTCAATTTAAATGTTGGTAATTTGAAAGAATCATCTCTATCTCTCTCTCTCTCTCTCTCTCTCTCTCTATATATATATATATATATATATATATATATATATATATATATATATATACACGTTTTTTTAATGACTATTATGATATTAATATAATATACGTGACGGTGTTTCAAATAAATATACTAACACGGACATCCTAGATCAATGATAATATTTATTAGTTGGAATTTTCATTATTTTAACACCTAAAATATGATGTCAATAAAGAGTAGTATGTTAGTTGGCAATTAGGTAAATGATCAATACTGAAACAAATTAGAAAAGAGAGTGTCTCAATTGAGGCAAAAAAATAAAATAATGTCAAAATGGAGTTTTCATATAAGTTTAATAACTTTTATGAAATATGACTTAAATTAAAAAAAAAAAGAAAAAAGAAAAAAGAAAAAAAGATCAGCCATGGGTGACAAAGATGTAACGTCAAATGCAAGTAAAAGTTGTAAAATAAAAGAAGTGGTACAAAAACCTCAAAAGTTAAAATTATGGCCCATGCAGGTTTCGAACCTGCGACCTTCGCGTTATTAGCACGACGCTCTAACCAACTGAGCTAATGGGCCTCAATGTCTAACCTGTCAATATTTCATTAATAATAATTAAGAAGTGGTGTGTATGTTACCTACCTTTTAAGGGTTTCTGAATTTCACCATCCATTTGCATTGTAAGGGGAGAAAGAATACACTGAAACTGTTAAACAGCAAAGTAACGAAGATGGGAAAGTCGACGGCGACGACGAAAGATGATGCTCAAGCTCTTTTCCGCTCTCTGCATTCTGCTTATTCCGCTACTCCAACTAATCTCAAGGTTCTCCTTTTCCTGATCCATCTAATCAAATTCGCCTGTGTTACTGTTTTCGGTTGTGTCTGTGCCCTAACGATCTAATCTAAATCCAGATCATAGATCTATACGTGGTGTTCGCCGTCTTCACCGCTCTGATTCAGGTATGCCGTGTGTTTTGGTACACACTCTGTTCGTGATTCCTGAACCGTTCTTTGCATTTTCAACGTTCTGTTTAAATTAATAGTCGTAGCTCATTGTGATGTGAAATTGATGTCGCCTTTCGCAGTTTGATTGATCCAGTTAGTGTTCTTTAGTGGGATTTTAGACCAATTTCGTTTCACTTCGAGTCTCTTTTCTATTTTGAATGGTTGATATTAAGAACTTTAATTTTTGGTTCGCAGTTGTGTTGGATGTTAACTAGTTGTCCTATTTGATTTACCTCCTGTAATTTACAATCCAAGACTCTTCGATGTAACATCAAAATTGGGCAGATTGGTGAAATGTGAACAGTAATTGAAAGCAGATTAGTTCCTTATGTTTGGAGTCGACATAGAAATGAAGTAGTTGGACTATAGATGATAGATACTTATGGTTTTGCTTTTATTATCAGGTGGGTTATATGGCCATTGTTGGCTCCTTTCCATTCAACTCCTTTCTCTCAGGTGTACTCTCTTGTGTAGGAACAGCTGTTCTTGCAGGTAATCTTATAATTATATTCAACTTTATGCTTGAATACATTTCATTTCAATTAGGGTTTTTCCATGTTTGGAAAAAAATAATTTCTTTATCCTTTTGATTACAACAGTTTGTCTTCGGATCCAAGTAAACAAAGAAAACAAGGAATTTAAGGTACGTTTCTTGTTCCTCTTTGGCTCTGTATTTCTAAACATTTTGATTGAAATCATGTAATTAAACTGAGGAGGGCATTTGATATTTACTTATCAATTTGTTGCAGGATCTACCTCCTGAGCGTGCTTTTGCAGATTTTGTTTTGTGCAATTTGGTGTTGCATTTGGTGATCATGAACTTTCTTGGATAAAATTAGGTCCCGAGTTTATTGCATCAAAAGATTATATAAACTAAATTTTCAATATTGAGGATTAGCTGAATATCTCTAGGCTCTTTGCTACATTATGCTTGATATGTATAACATTCAAACCTTTTATATTTGCTAAAGGAAAACTTTTATCCCTTAATTGCTAATTTACAAGAGTTTCAAAGTGTTTACATGAAGATATTTTAGACTATGAAGAATCCTATTACTTAATGTAATCAGTAGATTTTCTCCTTTATGAAATAGTCAACTTTGTATTTACAGATTTGAACCTAATATTTCCAAGATTCAAATTTGACAGATTCCATTTTTTGATTTTCACTATTTTGTTTTGACTTTTAACACTTTATTCGGTTTCAAATTAAAAATGTAACTCAATCTGCACGGAATACAAATGTCTCTTTCTTCTACACAATCAGCAACAATATTATAAGCCTTGTTGCAAATGTTATCTTGCAAGATTGTCAATTATATTGACTTAGATTCATATAGTGTAAGGGTTGTTGATGTTGCTGTATTGATTAGTCATAGTGGTTGGTTCTCAAATCATCAAACATAAGTGGATCCCATTTTTTTTTCTTCTTCTAAATTCTTTGTTTTTTAAAAATACCGTATATTTGAACCCTTGTTTATAACATGTCATTAGCATTAAAAAATGTATTTAGGATTCAAATTCCTTCATGTTACAACTTGCTTCTTTAGAGTTATTAAACGATAACAAGATGTTCTTATGACGAAAGAAACCTATCCACAATGGTCAAAATCTTTTGATACAAGCTATGAGCTATTTACTACGCAAAATTTTCTAAATAGTTGTTTTGAATGCACCATTGAATATGAAAGGCATCGCAAGACAAAGAAATACAGCCATTTAATAGGCCTATTTTCAATAAGACGTAAGCTTAAAATATGAAATTATGTTGAATCGTGGAGTTTGATTATTTCTTGATCTCGTCTCTGGTAGCTTGGCATACCTTTGGGTCGTTTTGCGTTTCTTGGGTTTCACATGTTTAGGCCCATTTTTTTTGTGTATATATAGATCTCAAAAACCATAATGTTCATAATTTAATAAGACATTCTTTTATTTATAAGAAAAAAAAGGGAAAGGAAAAGGTAAGAGGGTATGCTTTTAAGGTAAAGGAGAAATATATTATAATTAGTCATTGACGTTTTCCTTTTCCATGTGCTAAAAGCGCAAAGATCCTAAAGGGCTTTTAAATAATGATTCATATAATATTCACTAAGGGTCAAATGAACATGATTCCCTTCTTAGAGATCCTATTATCTCCAAAGTGGTTCTAACATCATATCATCACGACATACTATCAATTGACAAATAGGTATGGTGGATTGTTTGATTTATGGGATATAATGTATAAAAGTAGTCTATGAACCTTAAAGGCTTTGTATGCCATTTTTTTTTTCTGAATCTTATTGTATGCAAGTTGAAAAAGAATAAATAAGGGGCATTTGCTTTGTGAAAATATGATGGATTGATATTCAACAAATAGGTTAATAGGGTCACGTAGAATTGTTTGATTTGAATTCAATTTCTTTTTGTTTGGTTGAAAAAGGAAGGAAATTGGAATTAAAGGTTTCTCAAACGAGAGAGATTACAACGTTCCATTACCGTTGATGGAGGATTTTAATTTCATTCTTTCCTATTATTTGTTAACTTAAAATACTTTATAATTTCTTTTTGTTACAAAACTTTGTGACATAAGCTGAAGCATTTAATTGTGTCTAAATGTTTGGTATAAATTGAGATACTACCAAACCGTCTAGATCATAAAAATTAAGATATTGCCTCTTAATTTTCCAATTAAGAGAAAAAAAAAAGATAAACAAACAAGGCCTAAGAGCTTTTTCAACTTATTTATATTGCAAACAATGACATAGGTTCAGATAAGAACAAAATATAAAATACTAACACTTGGGAGCCTTTGATCTAAACTCAACCTACAATTATAATTTTTTTAGAAAAAAACATCATATACTCCATACGATACTCTTTTTGTCTCATAAACTACGATTATAATTAAGAGAAATTAAATATCCTTCTACTTTTTGTGTCTCTGATTATCTGCCACATTTAATTCACAACCAAATGTGTCTTTGTTCCAACCATCATGTAAGCCCATACAGAGGATAGGCTGGTTCGCTTAAAGAGAATCTTTTCTATGATCAGATAGGAATCATGTCATACATGAGCAGGCTCCGTAAGATCTAGTTCACCTAACTTCAGATTGAATTTATATAGTATACAAATGCATTCATTTCCTCTGCATTGATGCAATCTAGGATACTATCGGAGTGAAAAAAGGGTCTAAAGAAGAACAGAGGCTAGGCTATATTAGTAACAAGTAAATTTTGTTTTTTCTTTTACTTTAATAACCACCATATAAAAAATACATGTTTTTTTTTTTTATTAGGTGTGGAAGTAAATTATAAAAGGTCAAGCATTTACTAAGATTCTGTTTCACACTTGATTATTAATATCTCTCAAGAGCAACTAATTTACAAAAAGAAATTAAAAAAAAATTAAAAAAAAAAAAAAAAAAAATCAACCTTTAGATGAATAGAAAACCGAAATAAAAATCGATAAACAAAGGTTTAACAATAACTTCGATAGAGTAATGAATTTTTCGACCCATCATCATCACTATATAGACTTAAATTTTTACTAGCAAAATTTATTACTCGTTGCATGACAGATACATAACTAATATATATTAAATTTAAATTTGAATATAGATATCTACATTTAGTATAAGTAGATCATTTCCCACGAGAGGAAAATAGCCGATGCAGTTTCCATCTTAACGACAATAAAGAAATTCTAGATCAACACGTTTTAGGAAACCAGCAACCACCTTTATAC
This sequence comes from Lactuca sativa, assembly GCF_002870075.4. Lineage (NCBI taxonomy): Eukaryota > Viridiplantae > Streptophyta > Magnoliopsida > Asterales > Asteraceae > Lactuca > Lactuca sativa. Next base: position 26,933,020 of record NC_056625.2, on the reverse strand, counting down.
TTTTAGATTTTATATTTTCCAATAATATATTAAATTAATCTTAAATCGTTAAAAATTTTGATTTGCCGATAGCCCGAGACCATTAATTATTCAAATTGTTCCTTTTTTTTTTTTTAATTGTTTTATGATTTGAAAACACTTTAAATGGGTTAAACTCACTTAGGAATGGTATGCAGAATTTTTTGGGTTGTAGGATGGAATGTTGAAATCCTTTAGTCAAAGGATTTTGTGATTTTCAACAGAAGTCAACTTCATACTCATTTGCAACCTACACGTGATACAAGTGATTGAATTTCAGTAGTACAGAATCTGCAAGGCAAACATCACCCAGATCAAATATCAAAGAAGATATTTTGTATTTCTTGTCGCTCCATCTACACATATTTTGGGTTTTCTATTAAATTTAACATGTACATGTTTTTATAATCAACTTCAAGTATTTAGTGTTCCTATTATTTGAGACCAATTTTATTTTCAAATAATTGATCTTTTAATAAATTAAGTAAATTTTTGGAATTAAAAATTTAACATCTTATTTACAGATAAGTAGTAAGTATTCTAAAAAGACAATACATTGACCAGAATTTTGTTTAAATTTTTTCTCGAGAATCGCTTTGGTGAATCCTAAAAACATTAGTTTGGGTGATCTCGAGTGCAACATAACTCCATAATTGCCAAACGGAAACTTTACATCATACATTTTTCTTTGCATAAAATCAAGGCATTTGGAAAACAATGTAATTTCAGTTAATAAAAATATTTAAAAAATTAATTAGGGTGTCTATATTGTAATATGAAATGTTTTTTTAGCCAACCTTTTTTTAGTCAAATCATATTTGATTAGTCCTTATATGAATAACAAACATCTCACAATATAAAGTAAATCACTAAACTATAAATTTGGTCATTGTTGTTTGCATAAAATTAGGGATAATGTTAAAAATCTTTTCAGTTTTCATCGATAGTAAAACACCGAAGCTTTTTATGGATATGGTTCCTCTTTTTAACTTCCGTCTATGGAAAGCCGTTAAGTAGTGTTGGAAATTTTAGTAAAAATATTTATATTTTTACTAAGTTTGGACATATACAAATATATACATATGTTTTATATATAATTAATTCTAAGTGAGTTTATGTTCTACTCCGTGAGAGCTTCAAAACGATATATCGTATTTCCAAAATTAAGTATATTTGAATGAAATATCCATACTCAAAGTTGGATATTTGAAAATAAAAGTTAACAATAGAAATGGGTGTGGAAATAAATCCCACGTTAATAGAAAAATCATATTCTAGTAAGTTTATAAACTTGAATGTATATGGTTTTGTAGGTATTCTTTACCAAATTTTAAATTTTCAATTAAAAATACTTTGGCTTTGAAGATTAAACAATATCTAACAACTTATACGTTTCAACATCATTATTATATGGGTCACGAGTTTCAAATATTTTTTCTAATTCTCTTTTACTTTTATAAGTAACCACCAAAGTTTATCCTTTTTAAAGGGTACCAAGCTAAATGTTTGATGATATTTTTTAAAGGTTTTATAACTAATTTTATATCTTCTCTAAAAGTGTACAATCTATGATTAGTTTTTCTCATATATTACCCTAATCAAATAATATATATGAGAAAAAGTGAAAAGGGATGGTGGTTTACTGGTTTATACCCATTCTTTATCATAACGGCATTTTTGGATTTTTATTATTAGATGATAAAGAAATAATAACAAATATTCTCAATTGACACGTGGACGTTGTGGCTAAAGTGTGCATATTCTTTCCGCTAATCGCTCCATTAATTCGGCGTTCTCTTGTTGCTTCTCTAAATCCTTTATTCATTTCAATAAACTATTGACCAATGTTTAAATCCTGACATTACTAAGTTTTCGTGGCCATGGAGGTTCGTCTGCAATGACTCCAGGACATGAGACAAAACCTCATGTTTGCAGCAGGAGATTAGTCGGTGCGCGAAAGCTGGCCCGAAAACCCTCGTTAGGGAAGTTCCCTTTCCAAAAAAAAAAACATAAAATTTTACATACAATTTTACATACATTATGCTATACGGTATGGCACAATTTTTACCCGCGGCAAATCTATGTGGACAATGTTATCGACGTAAACACTGCACATTGGTATTTTTGTCGACGGTGTGATTTTCATTGATACTATTACTGATCACTTTGCCGACAATGAAGAGGGATGACGTGCATGATAAGCTTGTATGACTAGCATTACATAAAATACATTATATAGATTTTATTTTTGGGATAATGACTTAGGAGGGTAACAACGTTTTCTGTTTGTCCATTTTAGGTCCCTAATGTATTGTTTGTGCGTATTACACCATTAAAGTTATTATAACCATTTACAAATAGTCATTTTAACAGGAAGAAACCGGTAAAATGGATTATTTCTAAACAGTTATAACAACCTTAATGATGTAATATATACAAAAAATACGTTAGGGACCTAATATGAACAAACAGGAAACGTTATTACCCTCCTAAGTCATTATCCTCGTATGAAACTATAAACCCCTATAGTAAATTTTTACTTTTTAAATAAGAAATTTATAGGTCTTGGTAGTTTGGATTCTTTTAACCTCGGTCTTCTTTATAAATGGAAGTGGCGGTTTCTTAATGACAAGGGAACTCTTTGGGTTAAAATTGTCAAATTTTGTCATGGGGAAGGTGGTGGTTTTCGGACGATTCAAGAATAGGAACTGGAGGGGGTGTTTGGCAAAAGATTGTAGGATCCATTAATTATCTCCATGAGAATGGTTGTATTCCTTCTAATTCCATGTATAGAGTGGTGGGGGATGGGACTCAAACGAGGTTCTAGAATGATGTTTGGTGCTTGGATATTTCTCTTAGGGAGCGGTTCGGGAGGCTCTTTGTTTTGGCCTTTAATCAAGATGCTCGATTAAGTGAATAATAGGATTCAGGGGGGTGGAATTTTCATTGGCGTCGGGGGATTAGAGGAGGGGCTGAATCGACCCAATTTGATTATCTTGTGGAGATATTAAATCCTATTCGCATAAGGGAAATGTCGGATAAGTGGTCTTGGGAGCTTGAATCGTCGGGTATCTTTACTGTTAAATCAACACGGAATTTGGTTAATGATATGACACTTCCTATGGGTAGTATGCATATTAGGTGGAACCGTTTTGTCCCTATTAAAATTAACATTTTTTTATGGTGTGTGCTTTTGGATTGCATTCCGGTAAGAGCTAAACTGGTGGAAAGAGGGGGTGGTGATAGATTTCTTATTGTGTCTTGTGTGTCATAATTCTCAAGAAAGTGTGAAGCATTTGTTGCTGTAGTTTTCGGTTGCTGATCAGGTTTGGAGTCGGGTTGGGCATTGGCTTCATTTAGATTTTCCTATGTTTTCATCTATCCGTGATGTGGTTACAAAATCCAGTCCGACCTTAATTTGTTCTTCTCTATAGTTCCTTGCTAGAGGTTAACTGGATGATGTGGTTACAAAATCCAATCCAAACCTTTCTACTTTTTATTCTTTTTAATTTCAACAACTTTATATGAAATACACATATAAAAATAAATACTAAAAATCTTAAAAATATATATTCAAAATAATAAATAATAAAAATCTTAAGAGGGTAATAACATTTCTTATTGGTCCATTTTAGGTCCCTACGTATTTTTTGTGTATTACACCTAGTAGGCATATATTAGTATTTTTGTCGGCGTTGATTTTCATATGCATACTATTACTGATCACTTTGCCGACAATGAAGAGTGATGACATGCATGATAAGCTTGTATAACTAGCATTACATAAAATACATTATATAGATTTTATTTTTTTAATTAAAAAAAGTTGGTAGGCAAGGATGTTAACCATATATTCATAGGCAAAAAATGATAAGGATTGCAAAAACTAACATCACATCTATGTAGCACAATTTTTTCATAGGTAAAACTTGGACTACACCTTTTAGCCTTATACACATAAAATATTTTATTTTAAAACCAACAATAGTAAAATATATATTTATTTACTTTTTACTAAAAGGTATGTGTGCCGATGATAGTCTATTTCGTGGTCAAAGATGTCAATTTATAAGTATAGTAGTGACTGACTATATAACATGGGGGCGTTGAGGTGAGACAAAGTGAGCAATTGCATATGACTTAATTTATTTTATTATATATTATATCTTATATCTATTTTTTATTTAAAAATAAAAACTCATAATAACAATAAAACCCTTTTTCTGGCTAGTCATGGGCTTTTAAGAATAATTAATTTCTCAGGACCATCACTGCTGTAACGTCCCGTTCTAAGAGTAATTATTCATGGATCTCCGAGATCAAGAGTAAGGGCGTTTCGGTCTTTTATGAGCAATGGGTTTTATTCGAGAAGGTTTTGGGTCGGGGTGTGTTGCTAGAAGTGTAGGGCTTCTCGCCACCTTTTCGTGGATATAAAGTTCATCGGAAACGGACTTAGAGTAAAGGAGTTATGACACTTTGAAGATATTGTCACGTATGGCATTTAATGGAAAAAGTTGTCAAGGAAAGGCCATGCATGCGTATGGGACACGCGTAGGTACGCCCAGTGTAAGCTGGGTTACGCCCAGCGTAATAGAGTAAGTGAAACGCAGGGTCCCTCAACGTACACCCAGCGTACTGGAATTACGCCCAACGTACATCTATCATCCAAAAACCCTAATATTTCGGGTATAAAGGATATTTAAACAACCTTAAGAGCTCATAACCCTCCCAAACCCTAGCCTCCACTGTTTAGAGCCGTTTTCCCCAAACCCTAGCCAACTTCTTGAGTGTGTGAGCTTTTGAAGTGAATTTGGAGTGCTTTGAGAAGAAGGTGTTGCATCTAGTGAGTATAGGAAGAAGGCCAACGTGTAGATCTGAAGTTTTCTGGTGGTTCAAGAGCTCCTAAAGGTATAAAGCTTATTGCTTGACATCTATTTTGTGTAGATCTAAGTATGGTGAAGTTTTGACACCATTTCTTGTCCCAAAAACCCCATCTTGATGCTGATGTGTTTTGGTTAAGATGAGCTGTCCTTTCAGACCATTGGAGAGGTCTTGAGTAAGAAAAATGAGGTCCCAATGGCTTTGGTTGTCCCATGTAAGAAGTAGGAAGGTCTTAATGGGTTAAGACCTTGAGTTAAGAGCTTTATGGACGTCCAAAAGGATAAAGATTGAGACTTAATGAGTCCTAGGCCCTTTTTGTCACTGGATCTAGCATATGGGCTTAAGTGCTTAAGCCATTAAGCACTTGGAAGGATTTTTTTGTACAGACGAGCGTACGCCCTGCGTACCAGAGGAGTACGCCCAACGTACGCCCTCTGTTGGGCTTTCAATTTTGGGCCTTAAGTGATTGGGTTGTTTATGGGCTAGCTGGGCTTGGGCCGTGACTGAATATTATGGATGGAGTAAATTGGACCCAATAATTATTATGGACCTTGAATCTAGGATTGTTTGGTGAGATGGGCCCAATTTAGTAAATTGGGCCAATATTGGGCTTTGCAAGAGGATTTGGTTTTGGGTTTTGGCCCAATAAGAGGATAATGGACTTAAGGAGTGTTGTGGACACTTGGCCTAGAAGGTCATGATGGATTCTAATGTGATGATTTTGCAATGTGATAGTTGGGATTTCTGGCGAGTCAGCAGTCAGAGATTTGCAGGATTTCGGCAGTTGCAAGGTAAGTTTTCCTCACTGTACTCAAGGGTCTAAGGCACCAAGGACGGCCCTTTGAATTGTTGTTTAGAGCTTGTTATGTTGTGTGATGTTATGCTTGCTAGTATCCTGGTATATAGGATGATGATATGAGGATATGCCTTGTTAGCTTAGTATCATAGAGGAATGGATAGTTAATAGATGGCTAGTTCTATTGGATCAGCACCCTGGTAGTTAGGTAGCAGTTATGAGAATAGACCTGTAGTTGGTCTTGCCTTATGTACGCTCGTAGGAGGTTACCTGCGGGTTATGTATGTTGAGCAGTAGCAGAGGGTATTCCATCTTGGTAGGATGATAGGGCCCTAGTATGTTGGTTCTGTAGAGTGTTGTGTGGTTGTCTGTTATGTGTGCAATTTTGCTAGTGTAGATTGGCATTCCAACCTGATGATTGTGGGCCAGGAGTATTCCATCCAGGTAGGATGATTGGACTCATATTAGTTTGGCATTCCAACCCGATGGTTGTGGGCCAGGAGTATTCCATCCAGGTAGGATGATTGGACTCATACTAGTTTAGCATTCCAACCCGATGGTTGAGGGGCCTGGGGTATTCCATCCAGGTAGGATGATTAGACCCATAGTAGTAGTAGTTACTGTATGTTTAGGAAGTGGGGCATTCCAACCCGATGGTTGTGCACCAGGATTATTCCATCCTGGTAGGATGATCGGAATCATAGTATGTTGGCATTCCAACCCGATGGTTGAAGGGCCTGGGGTATTCCATCCTGAGGGATGATTGGACCCATAGTAGTTGTTGTACGTATAGGTGTATGGGCATTCCAACCTGATGGTTGTGGGCCGAGAGTATCTCATCCCGGTAGGATGATTGGGCTCGTAGCACGTAGGCATTCCAACTCGATGGTTGAGGGCCAGGGGTATTTCAACTGGAAGGTTGTTTGGGACTCATAGTATGTTGTTCTTTGTTTTATGCGTATGTTTATGTGTGTATGGGTACTTTGGGGGAACTCACTAAACTTTCAGGCTTATAGTTGTGGTTTATTGTTTCAGGTGCTTCAGGAGATCGTGGCAAGGCGAAAGCGTGATCGTACCGCTCCTCATGTTTTATGATTTATGTGATATGATTCTGGGGGGTACTCTGATGTTTAAACTATTTTGAAAACAAGATGTATGAACGTAATGGTTTTTGAATGAAATAAAATGTTTTAAATTGGTTGAAATTTTTGGTCGTTACAACTGCTATGCTATTTAAGTTAATTTAGTCTACCCAAATCACCCGTTATATTTTTGAAAAGCTTTGATTCACAAACATATATCGTTGTACAATATTACACAAATTTAGCTTTCATTCGTCAAATCATATCAAGAACATTTCTCTTCATATTTTGAATTTTTTTAGTTTTGATCTCGCTAGATAGAGTTGGTTATAAAATTAGCGTGAGTTGTGTCAGCCAAACACTCATCTTATCTCTCGTAGATGCTCTTCTCTCTACTAATGGACTTTAATAAAGTCACGATCCCTCTCTCGTGTAGTGACCCCACACATATGTGCAGTGGCGAATCTGCAACAAAAAATCATGTGGTTCCCCAATTAAGTAAAACCAATAAAAAATCAACAGCACTTTCGGTCCGGTCCGCTCAAGTCGTGTATCTTAAAAAAACTAAATCGTTTCAATCGGATAAAGACAATTAGGTGCCACCAATTGAAAATTTAAAAAACTGGTTGAAATATAACTGAAAAAACTCATACGGTTTAACAAAAAACTAGTTAATTATTAGTCCATTGATAAAGCAACGAAATGAGAGTGAAAGTCTTTGACATGTGAGCTTCTTTTTATTAGAGCAATTTATTTATTTATCAATACTTTGAAAGTGCCAATTAAGAGTGGTTAACGTTTTGTTATTAGTCCTATAATTTAAAATAATAAATCGCCTCTAGTAAATTATATTTTTTTCCCTTTTAAAATGTTTTTTAAGACAATTTTTTTAAAAACAAACTCTAGGTAGGTTCTTTATTTTTTCTAAGGTAGTTCCTAGTTTTTCTAATATATATATATATATATATATATATATATATATATATATATATATATATATATATATATATATATATATATATATATAAACTTTCTCTCGTGAGGAAATCACACTCGATCCTAATTGCTAAAATATTAAAAGGATCCGAAGGACAATATAATTCTACAAAGATTTAAAACATCAAAGAGCATTAATTTGGAAAAAAATTAAACAAAGTAAAAAAAATAAAAAAAATAAAAAAAAAATCATACAAAAATAACGATAAATGATATCACGGTCACCTGTCTTTGTCGCAATCATTCTAAAATTTTCGATTAATTCATTTGTTATTTTCTTTTCTTTCTCACCCTTAATTAATAAATAGAAAAGGAATTAACCAAACTAGTCAAAAGTAGCAAGAGTTCGGTATTCCACTTAACCACCGCAATACGTCTTGTTGTACTACTGTAACGCCCCGACTCCCGTGTATAAATTTTAAAGCTTTTATATTAATAATCATAGACCTACTCGACGAGTTGGTTGCCCCAACTCGTCGTGTAGAGACTGATCAGGCCGCGTGGTTTATGGAACCTACTTGACGATTTGGAGGACCCCAACTCGATGAGTAAAGGTTGTGCATGAAAACCTTAATTTTTAGGGTTTACACTAGGGATGAGATTTAGAACCGGAAAACCGGACCGGAACCGGAACCGGACCCGTTAGAACCGGAATATATAGAACCGGGTCCGGTTCCAGGTTTAAGAATTGGCTTTATCCGGGTTCCGGGTAATCCGGGTTTGGGTCCATTGGGTCCGGGTAAACCGGGTCTAAAATCCGGAACCGGTTTTTGGAACCGGAACCACTTTTTGTGAAACGTTTACAAGATGCATATCTTATTCGTTTCAACTCCAATTGACATACGGTTTTTTCCAACATGTAGTTTAGAGTTTGTACATGATTCTAGACTATAAATTTTTCATTTTTAGTTTTATATTCATTGACTTACAGTCCTCAAAAGTTGAGATACCAAAGCTGAAAGTTTTTAGTTTTTTAGTTTTTTTGTATTCGGTGAAAGTTTTAAAGCATGCATATCTAATTCGTTTGAAGTCGGATTGACATGTGGTTTTTTCCAACTTCTAGTTTACAGTTTGTACATGAGTTTAGACTATAATTTTGTCATTTTTGGTTTAACATTCAATGATTTACAGTCCTCCGAAGTCGGGATATCAAAACTGAAAATTTTCAAGTTTTCAGCTATTTGTTTTTGTACTTTGTATTATGTGAAAATATTAACACAAGTATATCTCATTCGTTTAAATTCGGATTGACATGCGGGTTTTTCCAGAGTGTATTTTAGAGTTTGTACATGATTTTAGACTCTAATTTTGTTAATTGTGGTTTCGTATTCAATAAGTTACAGCCCCCCAAAGTGGGGATATCAATATGAAAATTTTCAAAGTTCAACCCACTAAGTTGTAAGTAATTACCAAAAAATTCCGGGTTTTTTGGGTTTTTCGGGTCTAAACCCACTTTATCCGGTTCCAACCTACCCACTTTGATGTTTCCGGGTTTTCCGGTTCTAGACCCACTTTACCCGGAACCATACCCGGAACCGAACCGGAACCGGTTCCTATATACTAGTCCGGTTTCCGGTTCTATAAAATCCTGTTAACCGGTTCCGGGTTTTCTGGGTCCGGGTCCATCGGGTCCGGGTTTGGACCCACTTTCATCCCTAGTTTACACCCTATTTAAAGGACCTTAAGTCCTTTCCCCCAGCCACCCTTGCCACTTTTCACGTCTAGAAGCAAACCCTAATCGATCTAACCCTATTTTAAGTGTGTGTGAGGCTAAAAGTGTGTGTTTGGTGCATTTCTAGAAGAGGCTTGAAGATTTACAGGCTTGGAACGAGAAGCTTGTAGATCTAGTATCTACATTGTATTGGCATCCAGTTGAAGGTAAAAAGTCTTTACCTTGGCTTTCCATTTCTTATATTTCTTCTTATGTTAGTATATGTGCATTTTTGGTGCAAAAGGGGGGTCATTCTCGGGTTTGAACTTGTCATGAGAACCTGGTCTCAGATCTAGACTCCTCTAGGCCTTCATGAACATAAAGTTCTCGACTTTATCTAGCCCTAGCCCTTTTCCATGTCCTAAACCTCTTCCTAAGGCTAGTTTTGAGTGTTTTAGCTTCTTGAAGCCTTGCATGCACGTAAAGTTAGCAACTTTACGTGATAACTACACCCTAGGAGCATAGATCTACAGTCTAGAGCCTTGGTTTCACTTAAAAGCGTCTGAATGAGAAAATAACTGAAGGAACTCGACGAGTTACTTGATAACTCGGCGAGTTGACTGGGGTTTTCGCAACTTTCTGAGTTCTGAAGGAACTCGATGAGTCTGTAAGCTGCACTCGATGAGTTTGGTCAACATAGACTGTTGACCTTGACTGTTGACTTCGAATTTGACCAAGGGTTGACCAGTTTGACTTCTGAGGGTATTTTGGTAATTTAGGAATTTATGGAATTGGATCAATGGTGGTTGTAGGTGTTGGTGTTTGGAGCCGTGTTTCGGGAGTTTGATATTTCAGTTCTGATAGACATTGTGAGGTGAGTTGTCCTCACTATACTAAAAGGGTTGAAGACACCAATGTCGACCCTTCTTTTTTGATTGTTATCTTGGTTATTGTATGATGATATTCTTAGTGACCTGTTAGGTCGGTATCCTGATATATAGGATGATGATATGTTAGCTAGCGTTTGATATATATATATATATATATATATATATATATATATATATATATATATATATATATATATATATATTGTGTGTGTGTGTTTGGGGGTTGGGTTGAGGCGGGCCTGCTTTGTGATGTAGGCCACCATACCCAAGGCTAGGACTGTTCACTATTCGGATAAAACCGAATTATCCAATTGGACAATTTGGATTGGACTATTTGGTTCGGATATTCGGATTTTTGGATTGGTTTACAATAAAACCGAATTATTATTTTGGATTGGTTTTGGTTTATAAAAGAGGAACCGAATAGTCCAAAAAAATCGAATAAACATTTATTATTTATCTATTTATAATATATCTATAGTTTTTTATTAATTTTGTAATTTATTTTTTCAAATAGGAACATTTCACCCGATAAAAAAACATTAATATGCATTTTCACTCAAAAGTTTTCTATCTATAAAATATTTAACTATAATATATCTTCTTATTAGTTGTTTATAAATTACAAAACACAACTAAGTAATTTCTTTTTGCTTCTTGTGTAAAGTTTAGTAATATTATAATTATTTGTCATTTTAAAATGTTTTGGTTTTTGAAAACCGAATTATAAAAACCGATCCAACCGAATTGTAATTGGATCGGATCGGATTGGATTTAAATTTAGTTTGGACTATTCGGATTCATGTTTTGAAAACCGAAATCAATTTGGATTCACTTGATTGGATCGGATCAAACCGATCCATCCAAACGAACACCCCTACCCAAGGCGGCCCGGAGAGACTGCAGGCCCAATGGGGCATATCAGTCAGGCCAAAGGCCCGGAGAATAGTCCAGACAGGCTGAAGGCCCCGTAGGTGGGACCGGACATGCTGAAGGTTTTGAGAGTGGGCCAGACAGATTAAAGGCTCGGTGCGGGCGGTCCAGTCATACTGTAGACTCTATATGCATGCTATTTATTATGATATGGTTATTACTTGTATGTCATTGGTATTTTGGGGGAAACTTACTAAGCTTCAGGCTTACATGTTTGGATTTTGTTACAGGTACTTCGGACGATCGCGGGAAGGCGAACGCGTGATCGTGCACCTCCTCACATTTTTATGATTTGATTTCTGGGATACTCTGATCTGAAGCTATATTGAAAACATTTTGTAATAAGTAATGGTTTTTGAATGCTCGAAAAAGTTTAAATCTTGTATGAATTTTATGGATGTTACAATTACACCTCATGGATTAAGTTGGACAAATCACCAAAGTTGTAGACTAAACAAGTCAAGAATTCTCTAATAGCTTGCAATCTCGAAACTCATGCAAAAAGGAAAACCAAACAATATGTATGATCACGAATTTATGCACATAACAACCAAAATCTTCTTGAAAAGTGACATGTTATCAAAGAAAAATAAAAATAAAATTAAAAATGCAAAAAAACAAATAACGAATAATCAAATAAACTAAATTAACTGAAAATCATTCCCGGACAACGATACCTAAAAACTTGATGCGTATTTAATGCACTAGTTTTTTTTATCTATAATTCCTACTCTATCACATCTAAACCACATGTTGCAAACAATAAACTTGATTGAGTATAATATAGTTTTGATAAGCAAGGGTGTCGAACTTAAGAGGAACGATACTGAATTAACATTATAATACTTGATTATAGGTTATACTAATAAAAGAAATCAGTAAAAAAGGGGTTTTATTATCAAATCTTAAACAAGTCAATAACTAAACTACTAGATAAACCGACTGAAAATGAATCACTTCAGGGTTCAAACTAGATTATATCTCAAAATCATGGATGAATACTTTAGTGCAATGGTCATTTATTTCACTGATTCCTAAATTAATTCGTGTATTTGGTTCATGCATGAATACTAATGATTCTAAGGACTTTTAATTTCATGTCGTTAATTATCCCTAAATTCATTATTCAACTCGTATCATGCAAGATTCATTTTTTATCAATCCTAATGATTATTAAAATTAAATAATGCTAAGATTTTTTTTTGAAACGGCAAATACAAATATACTAATCTACTCCTAAACTAACACCTAATTCCACCTATGTCCATGACGGGACTTGAACCCTCAACCTTAAAGAGGGAGGGCACCACCTGATACCGCTGGGCTAGAAGCCCTTTGGTAAATAATGCTAAGATTGGACATCTAAAACATGCACACATATTAAAGTTCATAACTTTATTAACCGAACCCTAGATTTTGATCCAACACTAGTCACAATTATTTTACGACAATAAAACAACTATGATTTGAGAATACATAACCAGATTATTCTTCTAATCACATAGACTCAACAGTAGGTAATAAAGTAATGAGATTTAAAAAATATGAATCTTCAATTGAACTTGAGACAATAAATTAAAAAAGAATAAAAGATGCAAATAGCAATTTAATCAAAAATCTCATGATTCATCTAATCCAAACACAAAGCAAAAAGTCTTAACACCTAAATTCAGAAAGTAAAAACAAAAGGAACACAATTAGAATAATAATCGTGATCAGAAAAGGAAACTGAATGATTTCCGTCATGAATCCACTCTTGAATCCTTCAGATCTTCTCTCCATAACAGCTTAATGGCCCTCCGACTGCTTTCTAGACTCTCAAAATCACAGTTATGGGGTTTATTTTTATAGAAATCAAATGGGGTTGTAAGATTGTAACGCTCTAAAAATTCCAACCAATTTAAACTTTTCAAAAACAACTCAGTTTCATTAAGTTATTACAAAAAGGTTTTCAGTACAATTATTATCAGAGTCTTCCCAGAATCATATCATAAAACATAATCATGAGGAGCGGTATGATCACGCCTTTGCCTTGCCACGGTCTCCTGAAGTACCTGAAAACATTAAACCACAACTGTAAGCCCGAAAGCTTAGTGAGATACCCCCAAAATACCAACCACATATACCATACACATAACATGCCATATCATAACAGAACACAGAACAACCATGCACTTCGAGTCTACTGTGTGACTGGTCCGCCGCACCGGGCCTTCAGTCCACCTAGTTTACCCTCCGAGTCAAGCCATATCCATCGAGTCTGCAGTGTGGTTGGTCCGCCCCCACCGGGCATTCAACCCACCTGGTCCACTCTCTGAGTCTACAGTATGACTGGTCCGCCCACACCGGGCCTTCAATCGGCCTGGTCCACTCTCCGAGCCTCGGCACGTCTAGTCCGCCCTCGTGGGGCCTACAGCCTATCCGGACCGCTCGCTGGGCCTTCGGAATATCCGGTCCGCCCTTGGTATATTGGCCTACAGCACAAAGCAGGACCCGCCTCAACCCAACCCCAGTTCAACAACCATGTGCACATAAACATTCAATCATATAACAATTCACATCCAATCAAACCGATCTAGCAGATCACATAACATAACATCATCCTAATCAGGATACCGACCTAACCGGTCACGAACATATCATCATCCTATATACCAGGATACCGACCTTAACCAGGTCTCGAACATATACCATCCTAACTACCAGGATGCAAACATAGCAAGCAAAACATAACAACGATACCCATATTACAATCCGATAAAGGGCCGACCTTGGTGTTGTATACCCTATCGATATAGTGAGGATAACTCACCTCGCAACTGCCGACTGAAGAGATAAGATCACGCTGCACCAACCTCTGACGCGAACTTCACCACTGATCAATAACCAAAACACTGAACTCAATAAATACCAAAATACCCCTGGAAGACAACTAATCAACACAAGACTATCTATACTTGCCGAGTCACCCCGCTGACTCGTTGAGTCCCTATGCTCTGAAACTCCCATAACACGACTCAACTCGCCGAGTCGCCCCATGAATCGCCGAGTCCCACAACTCTGAGTCTAATCGCACTCAACTCACTGAGTCATCCCTTGACTCACCGATTCACAGCTCAACCAGGAAAGGTTAGGACCTCACGACCAGACACGCCGAGTCCAAGAACAGACTCGCCGAGTCCAAGGCTATCTTCAACCAACTCGCTGAGTTGCTACCTGTCACACCCCCAAACCAAGGATGGCGGAAACGTCCGGGGGTGGAGGACTTCATGTATAGTATCACAACAACGAGTATAATAGTGCTCAAATTAAATACAACCATCATAAATATAATTGAAAAAGTTACACCAAAGTATATGTTTACATGATTCAAATCAATTACATTATGATGACAAAATGAACTGTTTAACGATTTATCGACCCATCCTCAAAACGCTGTTGATTTCCTGTTTCACTTAATTCCTGAGAATACAAGTTGTTTGAAAAAGTGTCAACACAAAGGTTGGCGAGTTCATAAGCTTTTTAGATAAAGAGTTTGGAAACCGTTCTTTGTAATGTGCGGTGTGTTACCAAGAAAAATCCAATATTTTCCTTATAAAAGTTATGTGGTCCTAAATACCGGGACCAAGAATGAACAAGTATTTTTCATACTTAACGATATAAAAGTGGTTTTAAATTGGCGTAAAACCCTTTCTTATCTGAGAAAAATCCCGTAATGAATGGTGTGTAGTCTTAAATACCAAGACTGAAAATATACAATAATATCTGTAATTATTGATATAAAAAGTGATTTTAAATCGACATAAAACCCCTTTTGATTTATGAAAATCCCCGTAAACTTTATGTGTTTTTAACTCCCTATGTGAGTCGCTATAACCATACTATGACTGAATGAACCTGCCACGACGTTTCTCAGACGTCGCGAAACTGAAATGACACTTGTCACCACAGACCTGCCGGTCTAGCTGTTGCATGCAGCTCAGGTGTGGGGTGTCTAACCCAATATAGATCTATACACAACTATCACGTTCTCCCTACAAGAGACTCTGATTATAGCTACCAGGAATTTAAATCCCGCACTCGGACGTACGGAAAGATAATGTCTCACAATTTAGGTTAACAAGTTTACGTGTGGTGTGTGTGAGTGTAAAACCTTTTTCTGTGGGAATAAAACCTTCCGAAATGTGTTTGTTGTGTTAATAGAAGCATAAACCATACCTATTATAGTTTATCAAAACATGGGTAAAAGTGGTAATGTACATGAACTATACTTTAACATAGTTTATTCAAATGTTTGTATGTAATAGATGTGCTATGATTATAACAAATCGTTATTTCTATGCTTTATCTAGCAAACTCCATTTGTTAACTGATGTATGACTATATAATAAGTCAAAATTTCATTTATTTGCAAAAACATATATTCACATAAAGATATACACCTTGCTCAACATGTTACAAGGTGAAATGAAATTCATAGCATTTTTCTGTTATTAATATTTTCATTTACTGTTTTTAGAAAATTTATAGAAAAATCATCAAAGGTCCAAATCAGAATCCGTAAATTCTGAGTCTTTGGGAAATGAGTCTAGTTAGTTCATAATTTTTATTATGAATTTTAATGACCTCTAACTTGTGTGAACAAGTCCATAATCACAGACTGGTCCGGATTGATGTTTGAAATGATAGGCAGTTTTGTAAAAATCACCATAAACTGTAGAACAATCGTATGGAGATGTGCAAGTAGTCATTTTAAAGCTAAGAACTGGAACTACTTTCACCTAAAACAGTTTTGAAAACTAAAATGTTTAAGTTGTCCAAAACAGTCTGTGAATGGAGTCCAACTTTTCTGATGAAAGTTGTTATAAAAGTTTAGTTATATTCTTGGTGTTTTAACTTGTATCCCCCCCTAAAAACTTAAGAAAACATGAAAATGTAGGGGTATGAACTCACCTTATGTGACGTAAGTGGGTGGATGTTGAAGGAGAGAAGTGTTCAACTCAAGAACACTTGAAGATGCCTATAAGATTTTCGAGAATCAAACACCAAAATGATGGAATTTGTGTAAGCATTATATACATATGAGTAAATGGGAGTGTAATAATCATAGAGTGGATGAATTATACTTACCAAGAGTGTGATAAAGCTTGATAATCAGCCTTGAATCTCGAATTTGAGGGAGGAAGTTTGAGAGGAAAGGTGTTTGATCTTCTTGGTTAAAATGAGGAAAAATGAGTGAAGTGAGGGAAATGAAGAGAGATAAGAGTGTTCTCCAGCTCCTTTGGACGTGGGTTGCTGTGAAAGGAGTGGGGTAGTGCCTTGAGGTGACTAGGAGTATTGGAGTGTACAATAGCTGGTCAAAGGAATGAGCATGGGGTGGTTGTTTGTGTCAAATATTATGGCAAGATTCACACTCCACCTCAAGATCTCACTTAAAAGATTTTACTGTTGAATAAATATTTCCAAAAAATATGTCCAAATTATGAATATTTAGGTTCTTATATGTTAAAGTATGATTTCTAGAGAAAATCCCGCATTAAAATGATTAAAAACGAGAATTAGTCGAAAACCGGGTGAAAAACGTAAAATCCAAAGTCTAGGACCGGAGGCGTTAAGGCTCGGTCATCAGCAGCCTTGGAACCGGAGTGGCTCGGCTGCTGAGGAGGGTCCGAAGTGAGGTGTAACGGCCCAATTTTCACGTCCAAAAATTTCATTTTTAAACATTTCTTTAGTGAACGTTAATAATTAAAAACATTGTTTGATCAAACCACATCACAACATAAATCATGTCTGAAAGCCAAATCATACATCCAATCGAAATATAATAGTATAAATCCCAGAAAATCTAGTAAACGCGGAAACCAGTGTGTGTGTATGATGTGCCACTACCGTGCCAGCTCCTTCCCCTTTGATGAAGAGGTACCTGAAACCAAAACTGTAAACTGTAAGCACAAAGTTTAGTGAGTTCCCCCATCGTACCACATACCATACAAACACATAACATACATACTGCCAGGCTATTCTGGGGTGCCTGTCTACCCGGTACGGCCATTCTGGGGTGCCGACTACCCGTGCGGCCATTCTGGGGTGCAGTCCTACCCATGTCAAGCCATTCTGGGGTGCTGACCTACCCATGTCGAGCCATTCTGGGGTGCTGACTACCCTTCGGTCCTAACAACCGAATCTCGGGGACTGGTCCCCTCCTACTACCTTTATCACATAAAACATAACAAACCAGCATGCAAACATATCATCACATACTGTCAGACGTATCTGGGGTGTCTGACTACCCTTCGGTCCTAACCACCGAACTCTACCACTATCACATACAACATATCATGCTAGCATATAACATATCAGGTAGTAGCGATCCTAGATGATATCACAAAGACAATCATCTACCATACGAACCCTACTGGTGGGCCGGCGTTGTGGCCATAGACCCACCGCTACTGGAAGGTAACTCACCTCGAAGTAGCTGCTGATCTGATCGGGAACTGACTGTCTACTGCTGCTACTGCTGCTCCGGAAATCCTTCGGCTGCAATTCCCACAACATACTCAATCAAACACTGCTAACTGACCTTTGGGTAAAATTACCATTTTACCGCTAATTATGCCCTTAGTCAAAGTCAGAGTCAACTTTCAGTTGACATGATTCGCCGAGTCCCTGTCCAATCGACTGACCTGGGTCCCGTTTCTACTCGTCGAGTTAGGTGTTGACTCGACGAGTTCTCCTTCCAAACTGATTGTTCAAGTCCTTCATCCTACTCGACGAGTTGTATGAACAACTCGGCGAGTTGTATGAACAACTCGGCGAGTTCATCTTCATCCGATGAACACTATGCTGAGACTCGCCGAGTTGTATGAACAACTCGCCGAGCCTGTTCTTGATCTAAGAAGATTGCCTTGAACTCGCTGAGCTAGGGCATTGACTCGCCGAGTTCCTCCATGGATGAGTTTGGGTTCCAACTCACTGAGTCATACCCCGTGACTCACTACTCCCGCCTCAAACACAAAAAAGGGACAACTCGGAGACTCGCGAGCAGACTCGCGGAGTCAGATGAATGACTCGCCGAGTCGTTACCATGCAATCCTTATATGTTGGATTCTGCTTGAATCCAGCTTATGCTATCCACAGATCTGGGTTCCTAGAGCATGAATAACACGTAAAGTTTCCAACTTTACGTGTAGATATTCACCCATGGGAGTTTTAGGGTTCAAAATGCACCAAAAGAGCAGATCTAGGGTCTTTATGCAATATGGGTCCATAAAGGCAGTAGATCTGAGCTCCTGGAGCTCAATCATGCCTAGATCTAGAGGTCAATCAACTTATTACGAATTATATTGCACATGCAAGCTTGGGGAAGGGCTCAAGAAGGACTTTAATGGAGTAACAAGCATAGAAACAGAGGGATAACGAGTTGTACCTCAAAGAAATTACTGAGAGAACACCGAGATGCTTGGCTTCCTTCCCTTCCTCTTGATCTACTCCTCTTCCTTCTCAAAATCTTCAAGGAAACACACTAATAAGCCTCAAACTCACAAGAACAAAGGCTAGGACGTATGGAGAGCTTCTGAGGGTGAATGGGGGCGGAGTTGGGGCACAAATGGTCGTTTAAATAGGGTGTAAACCCTTGGAAATTAGGGTTTCATCAGACAGCACGGACTCGCCGAGTCGCCAACTTAAACATGTCCCGGGTCCCGTCTCTACTCGGCGAGTCGGACCTAAGACTCGCCGAGTCCAAGGCTAAAAATGGAAAATACTCAAATAAGATTTACGTACAAGGAACCAGGTTCTACAAATCTCCCCCACTTATTTTAGACGTCGTTCTCGAAGTCTGCTGCTCGATCCTGAAACAGCTCGGGGTAATGCTCCATCATTTCCTCCACCGGCTCCCAAGTCCATTCCGAACCCTTGCGGTGCTGCCATTGCACCTTCACTAGCTCCACCCTTTTGTTCCTCAAATCCTCCGACTTCCTGTCGAGGATTGCGACTGGACGCTCAATGTAATTCAGGCTGCCATCAACCTGAATATCTTCTAACGGCACTACTGTTGAATCGTCCACTTGGCACTTCCGCAGCTGAGAAACATGGAAAGTGTTGTGGATCTGGCTGAGCTCGACTGGCAGATCCAGCCTATACGCCACCTTGCCCACCCGGGCTACAACCCTGAACGACCCAATAAACCTCGGGCCCAACTTGCACCGCTTCCTGAATCGAATGACGCCCTTCCAAGGCGACACCTTCAGGAGAACCATATCCCCAACCTGGAACTCCAGGTCGGATCGGCGCTTGTCGGCATAACTTTTCTGCCAACTCTGAGCAGTCTGAAGCCTGCACCGAACCTGCTGAATCCTCTCGGTCGTCTTGAGCACCACCTCGGTGCTCCCCATGATTCTCTGGCCAACCTCTCCCCAGCATATCGAGGTCCTGCACCTCCGACCGTACAACATCTCAAATGGGGGACGGTCAATACTCGCGTGGTAGCTGGTGTTGTATGAGAACTCGGCCAAGGGGAGATAGGTATCCCAGCTGCCACCGAAATCTAACACACACGCCCGCAACATATCCTCCAAGGTTTGGATGGTCCGCTCGCTCTAACCATCCGTCTGCGGGTGAAAGGCGGTGCTAAAATGCAAGCGAGTGCCCAACTCGTCATGAAATCTCTTCCAAAACCTGGAAGTAAAACGCACATCCCTGTCCGAGATGACCGATACTGGCACCCCGCGCCGCGCCACGATCTCTCTGATATAGATGTCGGCCAATTTCTCGGCTGATATACTCTCTTGAATCGGGATAAAGTGAGCACTCTTGGTCAATCGATCCACGACGACCCAAATCGAATCTACTCCACGCACGGTCATGGGAAGCTTCGTGATAAAATCCATCGTGATATCTTCCCATTTCCACAACAGGATGTCCAATGGCTGCATCTTCCCATGCGGTCTCTGATGTTCGACCTTGACCTTCCTGCAGGTCAAGCACCACTCGACGTACCATGCCACATCCCGCTTCATGCAGGGCCACCAATAATCTAGACGAAGATCCCTATACATCTTTGTCGCCCCGGGATGAATAGAGAATCAGGACTTGTGCGCCTCCTCCATCAAGATCTGGCGCACGCCTCCATGATACGGCACCCACACCCTGCAGTGTAATGTCAATAATCCTCGACTATCATAATCGAAGGAGGAAACCTGACCCACCATGCGCTCGCTCTTCCGATGTTCCTCCTTGACAGCCTCCTGCTGAGCCTCCCGAATTCGCTCCAATAGGGGAGTCACTACGGTCATCCTCATGCAAACGTCCCTGATCGACGCTGCCTTGTGGCTAAGCGCATCGGCCACCACATTGGCCTTCCCCTGGTGGTAAAGGATCTCGCAATCATAATCCTTTACCACGTCCAACCACCGATGCTGCCTCATGTTCAGATTCGGCTGATCCATGAGGTACCTCAAACTCTTGTGGTCCGTGTAGATGGTACATCGAACCCTGTAGAGGTAATGTCGCCAAATCTTGAGGGAAAAAACCACCGCCCCCAACTCCAAATCATGCGTCGGGTAGTTCGCCTCGTGAGGCTTGAGCTGCCTCGAAGCGTAGGCAATGACATGCCCCCTCTGCATCAGTACCGCGCCCAACCCTGAAATGGATGCGTCACAATAAACCACAAAATCCTCTACGCCCTCTGGCAGGGCTAAGATCGGCGCCTCGCACAATCTCTGTCTCAGTGTCTCAAATGCAGCCTGCTGCTCGGGTCCCCACCGAAAGACCACGACTTTTTCGTCAGCCGCGTCAGGGGTACGGCTATCTTAGAGAAATCCTGAATAAATCTCCGATAGTAGCCTGCTAATCCCAGGAAACTCCGAATCTCAGAGACTTCGGAACCTCCCATCTCATCACGACCTCGACCTTGGCCGGATCGACCATAATCCCGTTCTGGTTGACAAGGTGTCCGAGAAATTGCAACTCGCGCAACCAAAAGTCACACTTGGAGAACTTGGCATACAAGCTCTCCCTCCTCAGGGTCTCCAACACCTCTCTCAGATGCTCCTCATGCTCCTCCCGAGTCTTAGAATAAACCAAGATGTCATCGATAAAGACTATCACAGACCGATCCAGCATCGGTCTGCATACGTGGTTCATGAGGTCCATGAACGTGGCAGGAGCATTGGTGAGCCCAAACGGCATCACCACGAACTCATAGTGGCCATAGCGCGTCCGAAACGCGGTCTTCTGCGTATCCTCCTCCCTGACCCTCATCTGATGATAACCCGAACGCAAATCAATCTTGGAGAACCAAGATGCTCCCTGAAGTTGGTCAAAGAGATCATCAATCCTCGGGAGTGGGTAACGGTTCTTCACCGTTACCTTGTTCAACTCCCGGTAATCTATACACATTCGATGCGACCCGTCCTTCTTTTTCACAAACAAAATCGGGGCTCCCCAGGGTGAACTGCTCGGTCTAATGAATCCCTTGTCTAACAGCTCCTGCAGCTGTGTAGACAACTCCTGCATCTTAGGAGGAGCCAACCGATACGGTGCTTTGGCTATCGGAGCCGCACCAGGAACGAGGTCAATCCTGAACTCCACCTGCCGCTCCGGAGGTATCCCAGGAAGCTCCTCTGGAAAAACATTTGCGAAATCCCGCACCACCGGAACCTCGCTCACTGTCGCCTTACCCGCCTCCCGGGTATCCATCACATACGCATCCTTACTGAAGGTATCGTCTAGCCCTCGCTGCTGAACAGACTGAGGGTACACACTGTGGTCTCTCGCCATGAATCACTAACTCTCCCCCACATGGGGTCCAGACTCGCACTAGCTGTTGTGCGCAATCTATCACCGCCCCATTATGGGCTCAACCAATCCATGCCTGTAATCACCTTGTTCCCGCGCAACGGAATGGGAACCAGGTCTACTAAGTAGCGCTCCTCGAACAAGCGCAATACGCAATCCCGAAACACCATCGATGCTCGCACCGATCGATCGTCAGCAATCTCTACCTCCAAACGGCAATCCAACGTGCTCGAAGACTCAGGAAACTTCTTGCTAAGCGCAAGGGACACAAATGATTGGGATGCACCCGAGTCGAATAACACCTGAACTGGGATACCATTCACATGGAACGATCCTAACACATATACACATATCGAGCACATATCAATATCATAACATCATAAAATAAAAGTAGAGGGAAAGAATCATACCCGTCACCACATCGGGTGCGGCGCGTGCCTCCTCGGTAGTCAGCTGGAATGCCCGGCTCCTCACCACCGGAGCCTCCGCCTTGCCCTGTCGGCCATCCGTGATCCGCAGGGTCGCTGGAGCTGGCGCCTTCACAGGCGCTGAAACTGTCAACTGGGGGCAATTGACCTTCTTGTGGCCCCTCTGGTTGCAGTGGAAACACAACAACTCCGATATCTGAACAACTGCTGCTGGAGCAGTGCAATCCCTGCTAAAGTGCCCAGACTTGTCGCACTTGTAGCAGCCTGATGATCCCAACCTGCATGCCCCCTCGTGCGGCCTGCCGCATTTCCTGCAGCGGCTCAGTCCTGACTGGCCTTTCGGCCTACCATCTGATCCCTTGGGCTTCTTCCCCGAAGCCCCTCCTGTCTGTCCCTCCTCTGACTTCCGTTTCCGGATATGCTCCAAATCTATCTCCCTCTCCCTCGCCCTGGCTATCATAGAGTCCAAGGTAGGGCAAACTGAAAAACTAACATGCTCCCGGATGTCATCCCGTAGCATATCATGATAACGGGTCCTCATCATATCCTCGTCACCAGCATACTGGGGCACCAACAAAGCCCTCTCCCGGAACTTGGTGGTGATCTCCTCCACAGTCTCAGTCGTCTGCCTCATGTCCAAAAACTCCTTGGCCAGCTGCTGAAGCTCGACAGTCGGCGCAAACTCTGACCTGAACCTGGTCACAAAGTCTGACCAGGTCATAGCCTCGATAGCTGAGGCTCCCAACGAGTCACCCACTGACTCCCACCAGTCTCGAGCTCGGTCTCGTAAACACCCTGCTGCATATCTCACCTTCGACCCCTCGGGGCAGAAGCTAGTCAACTGTGCAGACTCGATGTCTGCAATCCATCGTCTGGTGGCAATGGGGTCTTTCACCCCGTGGAAATCCGGCGCTCCACTGCCCCTGAAGTCCTTAAAGGACAGTGTGCGAGATCCCGACTGGCCAGATGCCATGTTGCTCCTGAACGCCCTGAGGCGATCCTCCATCAACTCGATGATCCCTTCCTTGATCGACCCGAAGATAATGGGGGTCGACTCAAGGATGCCTCTGGTGATCTCTGACGCGATGAACTCGCGTAGTCCCTTATCTACTGGCTCGGAACCTGATCCCGAACCTGATCCCTCTCCTGAACCGCCATCTATCGGCCTCGATCGTAGTACCACCATTCTGCAATACATAAATAACAATCATTAGTGGTACCGATACTTCTTGAGGGATCACAACCACTTACAAGTTCCCTGGTCTTATCTTGGCCTTCCTTGGTTCGGGTACGGATCCTCTGCTTTCAGTAGTACGGGCCCATACTACCTTCCACATCTATCCGTACCTTCTTCAAGGAATGCCTCGACTCCACCAGATCCCTTTCACTATTGCTGATCACCGCTATACTCATCCTAGGCTTGCCCTAGGAAAATCCCCGACTCTACTCTATCCAGTCCTCAGCTGCTGCAGGCCTCCTTGTAATGCCAATTAGCCACTACTCGAATACCATCACATGTGGTGAGGCTCAGATAATCCTTCGAATATCCGACTCGTCCCAACAACGGTTGGACTCAAACAAGAGCTACGCAATGGGACCAAATCCGACACTCTAAGATTATTCAACCTTGATCACATGTGACGTGACGTATTCGCCTAATGGCTAACGCCCATTATTCAGAGTCCCACAAGCACGAAGCAAGCAACATTCAGACAAGGGTAACAATCTCAATCATCTCTATCTGCTTATAGGAACTATACTAGCATACAATGCTAAGCTCATATTACCAGGCATAACCTAATCAGGCTATCCTACTCGCTGTCTACTTAATACTAGCATGCAATTCTCATACAACTGAAACACATAAAGCAGACACATAAGGCATCACTCCTAGATCCTTAGTCCTATTCTAGCATGTTGTTCTACAAAAGATGATAAACATAACATAATATTGTATGGGTACTTTGGGGAATACTTACTTGAGCTTGGCCGGTCGCGCACATCACACACTTCGTTCTTCCTCAAAAC
Organism: Lactuca sativa; assembly: GCF_002870075.4. NCBI lineage: Eukaryota > Viridiplantae > Streptophyta > Magnoliopsida > Asterales > Asteraceae > Lactuca > Lactuca sativa. The sequence goes on along the minus strand of NC_056625.2, from coordinate 26,908,517 downwards.
TCTTTCCTCAATTTTAGAAAACATTTTCTTTTAGAAAATCTTTTAATCCCTCGATTTGAGTCCGGACACCCCCGAAGGTGTGTCCGAATCCCTCAAACCAGGGCTCTGATACCAACTTGTAACGACCCAATTTTCACGTCCAAAAATTTCGTTTTTAAACATTTCTTTAGTGAATGTTAATAATTAAAAACATTGTTTGTTCACACCACATCACAATGTAAATCATGTCTGAAATCCAAATCATACATCCAATCGAAATATCAGAGTATAAATCCCAGAAAATCTAGTAAATGCGGAAACCAGTGTGTGTGTGTATGATGTGCCACTACCGCGCCAGCTCTTTGATGAAGAGGTACCTGAAACCAAAACTGCAAACTGTAAGCACAAAGCTTAGTGAGTTCCCCCATTGTACCACATACCATACAAACACATAACATACATACTGCCAGGCTATTCTGGGGTGCCTGTCTACCCGGTACGGCCATTCTGGGGTGCCGACTACCCGTGCGGCCATTCTGGGGTGCCGTCCTACCCATGTCAAGCCATTCTGGGGCGCTGACCTACCCATGTCGAGCCATTCTGGGGTGTTGACTACCCTTCGGTCCTAACAACCGAACCTCGGGGACTGGTCCCCTCCTCCTACCTCTATCACATAAAACATAACAAGCCAGCATGCAAACATATCATCACATACTGTCAGACGTATCTGGGGTGTCTGACTACCCTTTGGTCCTAACCACCGAACTCTACCACTATCACACACAACATATCATGCTAGCATATAACATATCAGGTAGTAGCGATCCTAGATGATATCATAAAGACAATCATCCATCATACGAACCCTACTGGTAGGCCGACGTTGTGGCCGTAGACCCACCGCTACTGGAAGGTAACTCACCTCGAAGTAGCTGTTGATCTGATCGGGAACTGACTGTCTACTGCTGCTGCTGCTGCTCCGGAAATCCTCCGGCTGCAATTCCCACAACATACTCAATCAAACACTACTAACTGACCTTTGGGTAAAATGACCATTTTACCGCTGATTATGCCCTTAGTCAAAGTCAGAGTCAACTTTCAGTTGACACGACTCGCCGAGTTGGCTTGCCAACTCGCCGAGTCCCTGTCCAATCGACTGACCTGGGTCCCGTTTCTACTCGTCGAGTTAGGCGTTGACTCGACGAGTTCTCCTTCCAAACTGATTGTTCAAGTCCTTCATCCTACTCGCCGAGTTGTATGAACAACTCGGCGAGTTCATCTTCATCCGATGAACACTATGCTGAGACTCGCCGAGTTGTATGAACAACTCGCCGAGCCTGTTCTTAATCTAAGAAGATTGCCTTGAACTCACCGAGCCAGGGCATTGACTCGCCGAGTTCCTCCATGGATGAGTTTGGGTTCCAACTCACTGAGTCATACCCCGTGACTCACTACTCCCGCCTCAAACACAAAAAAAGGGACAACTCGGAGACTCGCGAGCAGACTCGCCGAGTCAAATGAACGACTCGCCGAGTCGTTACCATGCAATCCTTATATGCTAGATTCTGCTTGAATCCAGCTTATGCTATCCACAGATCTGGGTTCCTAGAGCATGAATAACACGTAAAGTTTCCAACTTTACGTGTAGATATTCACCCATGGGAGTTTTAGGGTTCAAAATGCACCAAAAGAGCAGATCTAGGGTCTTTATGCAATATGGGTCCATAAAGGCAGTAGATCTGAGCTCCTGGAGCTCAATCATGCCTAGATCTAGAGGCCAATCAACTTATTACGAATTATATTGCACATGCAAGCTTGGGGAAGGACTCAAGAAGGACTTTAATGGAGTAACAAGCATAGAAACAGAGGGATAACGAGTTGTACCTCAAAGAAATTACTGAGAGAACACCGAGATGCTTGGCTTCCTTCCCTTCTTCTTGATCTACTCCTCTTCCTTCTCAAAATCTTCAAGGAAACACACTAATAAGCCTCAAACTCACAAGAACAAAGGCTAGGACGTATGGAGAGCTTCTGAGGGGGAATGGGGCGGATTGGGGCGCAAATGGTCGTTTAAATAGGGTGCAAACCCTTGGAAATTAGGGTTTCATCAGACAGCGCGGACTCGCCGAGTCCAGGATATGGACTCGCCGAGTCGCCAACTTAAACGTGTCCCGGGTCCCGTCTCTACTCGGCGAGTCGGACCTAAGACTCGCCGAGTCCAAGGCTAAAAATGGAAAATACTCAAATAAGATTTACGTACCAGGAACCAGGTGCTACATGAGGCTCAGTCGCGGATGTTGAAGGAAGGCGCTGCAGTCCGAAGGGAGTCTGATGCGGGGCTTGGGCTTCGTCTCGGTGGCTGCGGTCTTGACGGCTGCGACTCTGGGCTTCGTCTCGGTGGCTGCGGCTGGATGGCTGCGGCTACTCAAGGGGCCTCGGACTTAGCTCAAGTGGCCTCGGATCCAAGAGGACTTGACCCTTATGAGGAGGCTTCGGTCCTAAAGGGTTATTTTCCAAGGTTTTTCCCTTCTTTGAGTGATTCCTAATCAAGCCAAGTATCGGGATGCCCCAATTGATTATAAAAATTTCAAGAGAGGTTTGGGAGAGATTCCACATTCTTGGAGAAATTTCTCATACAAAGAGAGATTTGGGAGAGATTTCACATTCTTGGAGAGGTTTCTCATACAAAGAGAGATTTGGGAGAGATTTCACATATGGAGAGAGATTTGGGAAATATTCCACATTCTTGGAGAGATTTCTCATACAAAGAAAGATTTGGGAGATATTTCACATATGGAGAGAGATTTAGGAAAGATTCCACATTCTTGGAGAGATTTCTCATACAAAGAGAGATATGGGAGAAATTTCACATTCTTGGAGAGGTTTCTCATACAAAGAGATAGAGTGAAAACGATTAAGAGAGGTTTTGTGTGTGACAATTGTGAGTGTCCGGCTTCGCAACGCAAGGTCCATAAGCCCCATTATGTCATGTTTAAGGATCTTACACACTCCCAATGAGTATGCACAATGTTTTATCGGTTTGGTTTGTTACTTACCATAGTTTTAGGTTAAGGAAATCTAGATGTACGAACTTTCGATTTATGATCTCTCATTAGAATAGCGAGTTGTTTAGTAATTACATAACGTAAACCCTAGTACCCATGGGCTAATTGAGTCGACCGGTTTGACTTTTTGACTTTATCTTGACCGGAAATTGACGGTTGTCACACTGCCTATCTTCAAGCAACTCGCCGAGTACACCCATGTGACTCACCGAGTACCACTAGCTCTTAACCCATACAGAGGCTTTCCAAGCCATGCATAGTCTCCAATCCATAGATATACTCTTATAGAAGCCATCCATCATGTAAAGTGGCAAACTTTACGTGAATCCAAGGAGATCTAAGCATAATACACTCTAGGGCTAGGGTTTGGGACTAAAAGGCTTCATCAATAACTCTTGAACATGGACTTTATGCTCTTTTGGATCATCACTACATTAGATCCGAGATAGCAACCTCAGATCCAACCTCTAAACTCAAGATAACACTAGATATACTCTCAAAAATCCCACAAATGATAGATCTAGATGGATAACAGCTCAAACAACGAATCATTACCTCAAGAGAAGACTCCAACAGAAGAATAAGCCAACGCCTTGCAAAGCCCCTTGCTCCAAGCCTCTTAATCTTCAAAGATCTCTTCAACAACACTCCTTCAAGATCCAAATGCTCTCTAATTCTCTCACAAACGAATATTAGGGTTTTTGGACTTCAAGGGAGGGTAAAGAGGCTGGGGAGAGGGTATTATGTCCTTTATATAGGGCTTAACCCCCGGAATTAGGGTTTTCTCCACACAACACCAACTCGTCGAGTCCAGCCACCGACTCGCCGAGTTGGCCACTTAACACGCGACCAGAATCGCGACCCTACTCGCCGAGTCTACCCATGGACTCGCCGAGTTGACCATCCACATTTTCACTTTGAACCTTGAACTTGCACTCCTGAACTCAGGATGTTACAAAGATATATCTTTAGGGTTAGTTTTCAGCTTAATTTATAGGTTTCAGCGTCACCACGACGTGGTGAAAGACTTGCCACATCATGGTAACTGAAATATGTATCGTACTCAACCTCGTAAACCGATACAAACATTTTTCGTAGTTTTTCATCCACCGTGTCGTGGTAATTCCTTTTCCACGGTGTGGGAACTGGAAATTCGTATTTGGCACGAACAAGAAAGACGTCCAGAATTTTGTCCAATTTTCAGAACATTTTAAATCTCCTTAATCGAAGTTACGAGTCATTAGATATGACCAAAATACTGAAGAGAGGTCAATCTGTCCAACAACATCCTTTTTGCGTCTTTTTCAACTCATTTCTCATCATTTTGCATCCCAACTTTGATTTTAATTGCAATTTAACATGTCAAAGCATATTAAGTATCATATATCTTAAAATATAACATTTTTTTTCAAATATATTAGGATAATGGCCTAAAATACATAGCTAAATAAGGCAATATCAACCATACATCACATGTTAAATATTGGATTACACTACCTGATACTACTTTCGAGTATGGTGATACTTATACATTTTGGTCTTAGGGATTTTAAGACTACAACTCATTTTATAAAGAAAATATTGGATTTTCTGGAACTAAGTACTATCATTTTACAAAGAGAGGTATACAAATTCTCATACAAAATCTTATGAACTTACTAACTTAATTGTTGACACCTTTTTCAAACTACTTGTATTCTCAGGAAACTACTAAGATAGGTAACAACAAGCTTTCGGGGATGAGACGCTAAGACGCTAGTAAATTTTTTTTACCATCATATAGTAATTTATTTTGAAACATGCAACACATGAAACAATGTAACATTTTCAATTCTATTTATGATGGTTGTGTTTGCTTTGATTACTATTATACAATTGTTATGATACTGCACATGAAGTCATCCACCCCCGGATGTTTCCACCATTCTAGTTTGGGGGTGTGACACTAAGGCTCTACCTAATAACTCTAATTCGTCCCAGAACAAAACATATCTCACAGGCTACCGCATAACTCAAATCCTAGGCCATCCTACTATTTTCTCCATCCACATCAAACCAGAAATCAGATCAATCATAACAGGTTACCCTATGCATGCAAATTATACACAGAACATGATCGAACAAAATTTCGAATAACAGACTCTACCTTAGGACCACAACCAGACAAGGAACAAGAAATCAGGCCAAAGCAATCATTCTAAGGCTATAAGATCCTAACCGCATACAATTTTTAAAGCATACACATAACAAAATCCATCCGACTATCATAATCCAAATATCAGTATAACATAGATAACATATTAGGGAATCACTTGCTTGAGCTCGACCGATTATGCGCATTGCACTCTCTCCTTTATCCATTTTAAGAAGTTTTTAACTTTTGATTTTTGAAACAATCTTACCATTTCCTTACTTTGATTCTGACACACCCGAGAGTGTGTCTGAATCCCTCAAACCAAGGCTCTGATACCAACTTGTAACGACCCAAATTTTCCAATAAAAATTTTCATTTTTAATTAAAAAAATCGTTTCCAATAAACATAAAATACCAATCACAATTGTTTTCAAAATCCACAGTATCAAACATATTATTCATAATATTAGAGTGTCCCCCAAATAAAATCTCTGGAGAGTGCATGTCGTGCCATCAAGCCGGGCCCTTGCCCTTAGGCTCCGAAGTACCTGAAACAACCAACAAATTGTAAGCTAATGCTTAATGAGTTCCCCCGAGCATACCCCACACAATCCATATAATCACATAATACATATTAGCTCTATAAGCTACACATACCACATAAGCCATGCATACAAACATATAGGATGCCATGGAAACCCTCCAAGGGTTCATATCGAGTGCCACTGGAACCCCCATGTGGTCTTAGCCCACTGCCATGGATACCCCCACATGGTCTCGACTACCTACCATGGGAACCCCCACATGGTCTTAGCTACCTACCATGGGAACCCCCACACGGTCTTCACTAACTGCCATGGGAACCCCCACATGGTCTTAGCTAACCAAGGAATATCATACAAGCTAATCATACTAACATACTAGGATGCCATGGAGACCCTCCAAGGTCTTATACCAAATGCCATGGAAACCCCTCATTGTCTCAATCTACGGCCACGGGAACCCCCCGGGGTCTTCCATGTAATTGTCATATCAACATAACACATAACCAACAAACAATCCACATATAAAAAATGGGCCGACCTTGGTGCCTTAGACCCATTGGTATGGTGAGGAGACTCACCTCTCAAGAAATGTTGAACTGATAAGATCAATCCCAATCCACAACTCCAACTCAACAACCTACAACCGCCATGTGACTTGTCAAAATCCCGAAATACCAAAATACCCTTAAAGTCAAACTTGGTCAACCATGGTCAAGGTTAAGGTCAACAGTCCATGTTGACCCTAACTCGTCGAGTGCATCTAGCAACTCGTCGAGTTCCTTCAATGTTCAGAAAACCGGGAAAAACCCTAGCCAACTCGCCGAGTTGTCTCATCAACTCGTCGAGTTCACTCAGTATCCAGAAGGAGGGGAAACCCAATCCAACTCGTCGAGTTGCCAGGGCAACTCATCGAGTTTTCCCAGTTTTAACATATTCAGCGATTTTCAGTCGAATCTAAAGCCCCAAACTACAGATCCAATCCCCTAGGGTTGAGATACCACGTAAAGTTGCTAACTTTACATCCATGCAAGGCATCGAAGGGCTAAAAACACTTACACAAGCTTACTAGGGTCTTAGAGCATGAAGGAGGGACAAACCTTGATAAAGTTAGCAAATTTAAGTCCACAAAGCCCATGAGATATCCATATCTGAAGCCAAATCTTCATATCATGCTCAAATCCAAGAATAGTCCCAAACTAGGCTAATAATGGCCATAAACTTTCATAAAAGAAGATCTAAGCAATAAAAGGCCAAGGTTTCAACTTTATACCTCAATGTAGCTGCAACTTTGGAGGAAATCCCGGATCTACCGCCTTCTACTCAATCTAACCTCTTCAAGCTTCTAGTTCCTTTCAAAAGAGCACCAAAAGTCACTCTCTAATCTCTTACACACACAATGAGAGAGAATAGATAAACTAGGGTTTCTCTGGACGATGGGGGAGATAAGGGAGGCTACTAATGAGGCTTACGACCTTTAAATAGGTTACAAGCCATGGAAATTAGGATTTTCCTTTCCAACGTCTATTCCTCGAGTCGATTCCTTAAACCCGCGTCCAAAAGAATTCCTACAAGGCAAGTTGGAGCTTCCTAACTCGTCGAGTTCTAATCCAAAACTCTAAATTATTGAAAGATAAATAATACCTGAACCAAACATTACATGATTATTGGACTGTAATTCGAGTACATAATCTCTAAGCAAGTCATACTGCTTTGAGTAATCCCCAACAACATTCTTTGTAGCCCTTGCCTTAGCCCTAAACATCTTATGTTTTGAAATCCCCAATGAGTTGTCTGCTGAAAGTCTTCTTGTAAGGCTCGAATTGGAACTGTGGGGTTTGATTGAACTTGTCTAATAATATGTTTTGCGAGAAAAGTGGTTGTGCAAGCTCATATTTTCCTTGATTGCCTACGTTTTCACATATCAATTACCATCTTTCGAAGACCTAGATGCATATAAGTGCGGAGTGCCAAAAACAAGTGGTGGATTTTGAATTTACTACTTTAACCTTGCCTTTATTTACTTTATCTACCCTACCTAACACATTGGACCCACGTGCACCACTTGTCCCACCAACCACATATGGCGCACTAACATTAGTACCAGGCATAACTCCTTTGCAATATGCCCTTATTCTTGTTGCATGATTCTTTTTAAAAGCAATATTTCTCCTTGTTTCAAGTTGTGGCAAACCAAAAATTTTCGTTAGTTTTAACGTCGAAATTAACTACGTCAAAAATTAGCCAAATTTATCCCGAAAATATTTTTGACCGGATTTAAACCCGTTAGAATATTTTAAATAGTATTCGTTAAGCGAACAAAAATTAAAGCGGTATAATTTTAAAAATTCGCCGTGATTAAGGAAGTGGTGAAAAACCCGTTCGCGGTTGGTGTCAGGAGAACCCCAGCCAGGCCATAAGCTCCACCCTATATAAGGGAGGAGTGGGTTTCACTCCCACCTTTTTCCCCACCTAATACACTCTTTCTCTCTCTCTCTCTCTCTCTCTACTTTCTCTCTCTACAAATGGGTTTTGGTCAAAAATCACTCTTTCAAGCTCCAAATCGGTAAGCTAACCTTCCTAGCTTGTTATCTAACTTATTTATCTTTCAAAGTCGGGGCTTAAACATCCAAAAACCCCAAGAACATGTGTTTACGGTCTTGGGAGCCTCCCAAAACCATAAACCCCTTGAATGTGGGTTTTAATGCTCAAAAACCCTTCCAAAACACTCCTCATGCTTAGTAATGGCTTAGAGTCTTACCCGAAAAGACTTAGAACACCAAAATCGGACCAAATGGGGAGTAAACATGAGTTTACGGTGTAAGGATGTTCTTAGACCGTAAACCCATATTCTTAGACCATAAACACCTTTTAAGGTGTTAAACCAACCCTCAAACACTTCCAAAAGCTTCCACGAGTGCTTAGAGCTTTGTAATCCTTTGTTTGATGCACCAAAAACATGATTCATGGGCTAACATGAGTTTACTGCCGTAAACTCATGTGTTTAAGGTAGTAAACTCCCCAAGAGTATCTCCTTAGACCATAAACACCTTTCCAAGGTGTTTAAGTGCCCTAAACACCTTCCTATGCCCCTAGAAGTGGCTAGAACCTTACATGCATGAGTTAGAACCACCAAACAACCAAGGAAATGGACCAACATGAGTTTACTACCGTAAACTCATGTGTTTATGTTCGTAAACTCCTCAAGGGGTATGCATAGGCCGTAAACTCCTTTAATGGTCCATTTTGAAGCCTTAAACCCTTCATAAGCCCTAGAATTGAACCTAGCCTAATACCACGAGTGTTATAAGACCTTAATGCATCAAGATCACACCATCCATGAGTTTACGGCCGTAAACTCATGGGACAAGGTCTTAGGGCCGTAAACTCTATAAAGAGTTTACTCTTGAAGAGTAAACTCCCTATCTAGGCCATTCACACCCTTAGATGTTACCCGGGACACGTCTAACACTTGTAGCAAAGTGTTTTTATGACGTATGACATCCTTACTTGCTTAATTAGTTATTAAATGACTAATTGGATACTTAAATGTATCATTACATGTTAAATAGGATTCGCGTGTGTAGTCAAGTCCTCACTTGACACTAAGCATCCTATACCGGCGCCTTCACCCGATCCACTTACAACAGGTGAGTTCATACCCATGAATTAACCTTTTAAATGTTTTTACATGCTTTTATGGGGGGGGGGATACAAGTTAAACATGCCAGTTATCATATCAATCACATGTGATTGATAACCCGCATGCACAGTAATTTATTACACTGTCAACTGTTTTTACGATACTGTAAATGGCCTTCCAAAACATCTTTACTTGTACAAAGCTTTTCTCAAATTATTTCTCACGCTGTATGTTTTACTTAAAATCCTGTTATGGTAGTATGTTAAACAAAGGATTCTTTACCCAAAATGTTTTATCAAAGTTTCATTTAAAACTTCTTTATGAAAGTTTTCCAAAGAATTTCTAAAGGTTTTCAAACTTATTTTATAAAAGATACCAAGTCGTGATTTTATTAAGTATAAAGGTTTTCCAAAGTTTTCACATAAGTTTTCTTCCATGTTTTATACTCCTACTTCGTTAGATTCTACTGCCTTGTTATACTTCTACTTAGTTAATGCTCCTACTTGGTTAAATGCTACTACTTTGCTAACACTTATACTTCGTGATACGCTTATACTTCACGATACGCTTATACTTCACGATGCACTTATACTTCACGATGCGCTTTTACTCCACGATGCGCTTTTACTTCACGATATGCTTTTACTTCACGATACTCTTCTACTTGTTAAACACTTAAACTTCGTTAAATGTTTCTACCTAGTTAAATGTATGCCTGTGCTTGTATAAGTTATATAATTAATGTTTAAAGGACTTAGGAAGGCTAGTTCGCCCTATTTCCTTTTCTTCATTGAGATGTGTTCTGGTGGGATCGGATGTCCGTCCGAAGGTCGTTTGATCATTAGTTATATATTATGTATACAAGCATAGACATATAGGTTTACATTAGTCAGTTTAGTTGTGAGTCTCTATCATTAGTTCAGTATTTTACATCAGATCTCACTATACGAGATACATTTTCAATACACGGCCTTCTCCATTGTCAAGTTGGTAACCAGAGTCTCTTGTAGGGAGAGCGGACATTGTGTGTATAGATCTATACGAGATTGACACCCCCGCACCCTGACTGCTAGCTACAGTCCACGACCTACCAAGCCAAGGGGTAACAAATGTCACACTTACACTGACGCTTACAGGGCGTCAAGTTCTCTAGTGTCTATCAGTATGGTTACGAGTATCTCGGGGTTGCCTTATTTCATGGCCTTAAGTTAACGGGTTTTAACACTGTATTCACTGTATCCACTGTTTTAGACCTTGCTAGACGTATCATTCAGTTGATACTGTCTGGGGTCTGTGTTCACTGTTTTTAGACCTTGCTAGACGTATCTTTCATTTGATACCGTCTGGGGTCTGTGTCTCTCTTTTGTTAAACTGAGCCAGGCGTACCATTCATTCGATACTCTCCTGGAGTCTATGGTTTCTTTTTGCCTTAGTCAGCAGTCTTCACTGCTGAGGCATATGTTATTTTCCCTGATATTCTCCTACTTTCTTTCAAAATCAATACCACATTTTGATAATGATAGTGTTAAGGAAAAATTACATTTTACCACATAACTCTGTCCAGTCTTGGTAGAAGGCTGCTTTTAATTAGAAAATATAGGATTTTCTGGAAAGGACTCTAATTCACTGTATACTTTAAAACTACTACTTATATAAAGTTATTTGGATAAAATGACACTAAATACTTATGAACTCACCAGCATTTGTAAAAATGCTGATACTCGCTTTCAAATAACTTGTATTCTTAGGTCAGCAATAGACAGGTACATCTCAGGCGCTTTTGGTGAAGACCGTTTAGTACCAAGCTGCATCTACATTATTACTTGTATTAATTTGATGATTCTATACAATGTAAACCGATGTAAAACTATTACTATTAATGCAATGGTTGTTTTACTTTGATTACTATACTGCATATGTTGTGATACTTGACATGACGTCATCCACCCCATAACGTTTCCGCCGTTCCGATTTTGGGGTGTGACACAAGTGCATGCTCATCCACTTTATTCTTAAGATCTTTCTTTGACTTCCACATCCGTCCCAAATAAGAACTAGATTTTTGCACCTCACCATGTGAACATACTTTCTCCTTACCCAACCGTTTTAATAGAGCCTTCCTGTTTTTTTTTCCAGTATCAGAGTCTTCTCCTAATGACTCCCATTCATCACAATCAATTACCTCAAGGTTTTCTTGTTCATCTGTTTCTTGTTTGTCTTCGACCTCATTACTAAACCCAAACCCTAAATACTCTACACCTTCATCAATGTTCATTCTAAAGTCACTCATGTCAACATCAACGTCATCAACTTTATTGTCTATGTCTACTATAACATCACTACCAGAATCACTGTAATCATCTTCACTCTCTTCTAAATTTAACTCGTCTAATTGACCATCAACTAAACCCCCATTATCTTGATCAAAGTCTTGATATTCACTACCACGGTGGATTGCTGTAGGGTCTGTTGTGTTGTTTTCATTATCATGCAACCCTTCAAATGGATCAAATTATACATTCAACATTTCAGATACATCCATTGGTACATACACTGTTGCTGAATCAAGCTCATGTTCTTCGTGTACTTCCTTGTCTTAATTATCCCTTGTGTCACTTGATGGTGCTTCATTGTCTTGATTATCCCCTGTTTCAGTTTCCATTTATAACCTCTTAGAACATGACCCAATACCCTCGCTTGGCTTCCAATTTATTATTTTCCTCATTTTTGGCGTAAGTGATTTTGATTCACCTCCATAAATCATAAGTGGTAATGATGAACTACAAGTTTCATGTTGGGGATCATCAACTATTTTTTGTTTTCTTTGTTTTGGTTCAATTCCCACTTCATCTTCTTCATTTAGCTGCTTAATGACAACACCGTTACTCTTATTTGGTGACATGAAGTATGTAACCAAGTTGGTTGTGCCATGCTCAGTATACACCTGGATCACCTTGTTAGCTCCAAAATATGTAGGTAGGTTACACACATCTTGATCATTACCTAGAGCTCTAAGCCCCAAAGTCAAGTCTTCATTGGGAATCCTGAAGTGATAATATATTACTGGGGGAACCACGTATCCTAGTTTTAGCATCATAGCGTCGAGTTCATGCACTGAAAACTCATCTATATCAACTAAATCAATATACGTAAGTTTCCCCTTAACATATCTTACATTTGGAAAAGGTGTGGACTTCCCACCATGGCGAATTTCAGTCGTGAACAAATGGGGATGATCAACTATCCCAAACAACAAAAAATACAAAATGTAGTTAGCATATTGTGTGAAATTTGAAAAAATTGAAGTTTAAAAAGCTATAATAACAGTCACTATACAAATCCGGTATATCAAACCCCATCGTCATAGGATGTATAGTCCACAATGAATGCACCATTTTTTTTCCTTCAACCTATAGGACTGCAGTTCAGCTCAAGAAAGGATTTGGGGTGGAAATCGTTGATTCAGGGTTAGAATGTTTTTGGACATCATTATATGCACGGTAATAGATGAGCATTCCTCCTATAAATGAAAAGACGAAAATACCCTCATGTGCATGGCATGTGGGGAAGAAAACGGAATGCCTCTAACGGCAGTTAGAGGCAGCGATCAAATCCACAGCTCAAACTTCAAATAAAGACGTTTTTTGCTAGTAATTTTTTTTGAACCTTACCCACAGAAATCAACAAACCACATGGACCATTTTTGCAATTTTTGCAAGTCTATAAGTTATTAGAATATGTTTTTACTGATTTTATACTTATATTTCTTTTATTAATTGAAATCTATAAATTTATTTGAACAGCTGTCTTTATCTGTTCTTCTACATACCGTCTATTAAACTTGTAAAAGTTTTGCAACACTAAGACAACAAAATTAATGAAATTGCAGATACAATTGTTTTAAAAAAATTACATGGCACCTACATTTTTAAGGTTTTCTACTTTTCTTTAGTCCATACGGGTAATGCAAAGCATCTTCTTATGAACCACATGCATTCCAATATATGGACATAATTCATGACTCGATCGAATCACATGAATCAAACAAGGATGAAACTTCTTTTATACAAAATTATGTTAAACACAACTAATTTTCTAAAAATAGAATGAAAAAAATATATTTTTGTTAAAAAGCAATTGTTGTGCCGGTTGCCGGAAAAAGAGAAATACTTTAAATGTGAAAAAGAAGAAAATTTTATGCGCGTGGGGTACCCTACTTGCTTTTTTCATCCGTTTTTGCCCGTTGTTTCTGTTTTTCGTTTTCTTTTTTCATTTTTCTCAAAACAAAATTCAAACGTTATTGATAAGGAGGGTAGTTTGGGTATTTCGATAATCTGCTGTTCTTGTCTTCTGCATGTTTGTATCTTTGCACGAATAAATTCAGACCATCCAGTACTATTATTTATTTATTTATTTTGTTTTGTTTTCTTAAATTATACATTTATTTCATATATAATTTAAGTATTTGAATCTTTCCTATATTAAAATGCGGTATGTTCAAGTTTTATTTAAGGCAAACATATCTCAATATCTCAACATATAAAAAAACATACACGAGATATTTTCATCGGTCCTAAAAAAATGTAAGAGAAGTATATTTGTAAAGTAAATACTAATAAATAAGACAAATAATCATCATAAGATCTTATCCAAAAAGATAAAAATTATTCAACATATAATCAAATATAATTTTAATCATTAGATAAAACGTTAGTGGAGCCATATATATATTTTCATGTATAAACAGTCTTTAGAAACTGTTAAATAATCATATATTTATAGAATAACAAATAAATATTTGTATTGAATAAATTCTTATTTGAAATGATGATAATGTATAATTCGGAAATAAAATAAATATCCGCGTAGAATAGCAAAGGGTTGGGCCCACCCACAAATTTCAATTTCCATACGTATCCCTCGTCTTCATGCTTTCCCCCAACATTTCGCCATTTTTATACTCAAAAGCTTTTGTTTCTCTCTCACACACAACACACAGTCGCTTAAATCGGAGAGTTCTCCGGCACAACAACCATTTGGAGGATTCTTGCTTTCGGCGATTCATCCTAAGATCTTTGATTCTATCTCATTATAATCCGGACAAGATCTGTCAACATTATCCGATAAACAATTCAGTTTATTAGTCTTCGTTTGTACAAGGTATTTTAAATTTTATTGTGCTAAATTCTCTCTCACTCTCTCCTACACATGCTTGTCGTCACTGTTTATTTAGGGTTTTTCTAATCTCTTAAAAATGGAGAGCCGGAGCCGGCGTTTTAAGGTATCGTATGACCAGGTTTTGATTTTTGATCTCCAGCTGCGTTTATGGTGTCTTATAGTTTCAGTCTCTTTCATTGACTATTTAAACGTTCATTTAAGCTACTATGCGAATTTTGAATACGATTGTTTTGTTTTCGTCGACTGTGACCACTTATTTAATTCAGTAATTAGGTTAAAATAAACTATTGTTGTTTTTGAGTGTTGGTTTGGGTCATCAAAACAAAAATTAATATGATAGAATTAAAGCTCTGTTAATTACAGTTGTAATATGGAAGATGTCCAAACAATATCTTTTTCAGTCTTCGTGTTTGGTTTGAATTTTTCTTCACACGCTCTCGGGAAGCGGCTTCATTGTTTCTATGGATTTTTTTTAATAATAAAATAATATTTTCCCCAGTAAGTACCCAGTCGTATATATTAAGAACAAATCTCTTGTTTTTCTTTATCTCCTTGCTCTGCTTACTGAGTAAAAAGTTTTGGGGTTTCTTCCATGGATGATGCTTGATATCGGATTAGGTATTTTTAGTTGCAGGTTTCGTCATCTATATATCTTAATTACTCCTTTTCCTTATCTTGGTTTTCTTCTTCTTCTTCTTTCAGGTGATCTCTGGATTCCTTCGATAATCTAAATTACTAGTTTTTTTTTCACAAATTTCATAGAAAATGTCTTCAAGATCACCGAAAGCATTAGAGCTACAACAATCGAGGGGTCCGATTCCTCCACAAGTGACTTTTGCTAGAAGAACCTCTTCAGGGCGCTATGTGAACTACTCAAGAGACGATCTGGATAGTGAAATTGGAAGCACAGAGTTCATGAACTACACAGTCCACATACCTGCTACACCCGACAATCAACCCATGGATCCTTCAATCTCCCAAAGGGTAGAAGAACAATACGTCTCAAACTCGCTTTTCACAGGTGGGTTCAACAGTGTAACTCGAGCTCACTTAATGGACAAAGTGATTGATTCCGAAACTACCCATCCACAAATGGCTGGAGCAAAAGGGTCTTCCTGTAAAATCCCTGGATGCGATGGAATTGTTATGAGCGATGAAAGGGGTGTTGATATTCTCCCATGTGAATGCGATTTCAAGATTTGTAGAGATTGTTACATTGATGCTGTGAAAACGGGTGATGGGATTTGTCCGGGTTGTAAAGAACCGTATAAACAAACGGATCTTGATCAACACAGTGTTGACCATCGACAGCCTTTATCTCTTCCATCAAATATCCCAAATTCTAAAATGGAGAGAAGGGGTTCCTCAAAGATGGAAAGAAGGTTATCTTTGATGAAATCAACAAAGTCAGCTTTGGTTAGAAGTCAAACAGGTGAGTTTGACCATAACCGATGGTTATTTGAAACCAGTGGAACTTATGGTTATGGGAATGCTTTTTGGCCAAAAGATGAAGGATTAAGTGAGAACAAAAATGAGCCAACTGGAGCTGAACAGCTTGAGCTTCTTAACAAACCATGGCGCCCTCTCACTCGTAAACTCAAAATCCCTGCTGCCATTATTAGTCCTTATCGGTATGTTTACTTAAATGCAAGAAAAAGCAAACCAACTTTCATTCATTCTATTTTTGAAATTACTTCTTAATGTTTAATTGTGATTTTTTGTAATTATGTAGGCTTCTAGTTTTGGTTAGAATGGTGGTTCTTGGATTATTTCTTCATTGGAGAATTACTCATCCGAATGAGGATGCAATATGGCTATGGCTTATGTCGATTATTTGTGAGCTTTGGTTTGCATTTTCATGGCTACTTGATCAACTGCCCAAAATCTCTCCGGTCAACCGGGCAACTGACCTGAATGTTTTAAAAGAAAAATTCGAAACACCGTGTCCTCAAAACCCATCAGGAAAGTCTGATCTTCCAGGGGTAGATGTGTTTGTTTCCACAGCAGATCCAGATAAAGAACCACCTCTTGTTACAGCAAACACCATTTTATCCATTCTTGCTGCTAATTACCCTGTTGATAAGCTATCTTGTTATGTTTCTGATGATGGTGGTGCTCTTTTAACCTTTGAAGCCATGGCAGAGGCTGCAAGTTTTGCAAATTTATGGGTACCCTTTTGTAGGAAACATGATATTGAGCCGAGGAATCCCGAGTCTTACTTCAATTTGAAACGGGACCCGTATAAGAACAAGGTGAGGCAGGATTTCGTGAAGGATAGGAGACGAGTTAAACGGGAATATGATGAGTTTAAGGTCAGAATCAATGGGCTTCCTGATTCCATTCGTAGGCGTTCTGATGCTTATAATGCTAGAGAAGAGATTAAAGCCATGAAACTTCAAAAAGAAACAGCTGGTGATGAACTTTTGCAGCCTATTAAGATCCCTAAAGCTACATGGATGGCAGATGCTACTCATTGGCCTGGCACTTGGATGATGCCTTCTCCGGAACATTCCAAGGGTGATCATGCAGGCATCATACAGGTGAGAATCTTAAATGCTTCTAAACTTGTCTAGATAATTGGTTTTTTAATTAAATAGGGCTAAATGCATTATCTCATATAAAAACTTATGAGATAAAATTTTTGTGTGTAAAATCAGGTGATGTTAAAACCACCAAGTGATGATCCACTAAATGGAACAGACAACGAAGTAAATCCACTGGATTTCTCGGAAGTGGACATCCGCCTCCCACTTCTTGTCTACGTGTCCCGTGAGAAACGCCCCGGATACGATCACAACAAAAAAGCAGGTGCCATGAACGCACTTGTCAGAGCTTCTGCCATCATGTCAAACGGGCCCTTCATGCTCAACCTCGACTGCGATCATTACATCTACAACTCCCAAGCCATTCGTGAAGGCATGTGCTTCATGATGGACCGAGGTGGGGACCGCATCTGTTACGTTCAATTCCCGCAGCGTTTCGAAGGAATCGACCCTTCCGATCGTTACGCCAATCACAACACCGTTTTCTTCGACGGAAACATGCGCGCCCTCGATGGAATCCAAGGCCCTGTGTACGTCGGAACCGGAACGCTATTCCGGAGGACCGCGTTATACGGGTTCGATCCGCCCCGGTCTAAAGACTACCACTCCGGGTTTTCTTGTTTTGGTCGAAAAAAGAAAAGCAAAAGCTCGGTTTCTTCCGCTCCCGATGAACATAAAGGATTGAGAATGGGCGATTACGATCCCGATTCCGATTCCGATATGAATCTTTCTTTGTTCCCGAAGAAGTTTGGGAACTCGAGTTTGTTGATCGATACGATTCCGATTGCGGAGTTTCAAGGTCGACCGCTTGCGGACCACCCTGCGGTCCAAAACGGTCGGCCTCCCGGTGCACTCACGATCCCCCGTGAGCTTCTTGATGCTTCTACAGTAGCGGAAGCAATCAGTGTGATTTCATGTTGGTATGAAGACAAAACCGAATGGGGGAACCGGGTCGGGTGGATCTACGGGTCGGTTACTGAAGATGTGGTTACGGGTTACCGGATGCATAACCGCGGGTGGCGGTCGATTTATTGTGTAACGAAACGAGATGCTTTCCGTGGAACCGCTCCGATTAATTTAACCGATCGTCTCCACCAGGTGCTCCGGTGGGCCACTGGGTCTGTTGAAATCTTTTTTTCTAAAAACAACGCGCTTTTAGCGAGCTCAAAGATGAAGTTTCTTCAACGGATTGCTTACCTGAACGTCGGAATCTACCCTTTCACCTCCATCTTCCTCATCGTTTACTGTTTCCTCCCGGCTCTTTCTTTATTTTCTGGCCAGTTCATCGTTCAGAGTCTCGACGTCACTTTTCTTGTTTACCTCCTCGCGATTACCCTAACTCTGTGTATGTTAGCTGTTCTTGAAATCAAATGGTCCGGAATTGAGCTCGAAGAATGGTGGAGGAACGAACAGTTTTGGCTGATTGGCGGCACCAGCGCGCATCTCGCCGCAGTTCTTCAAGGGCTTCTAAAAGTGGTGGCCGGAATTGAAATCTCGTTCACTTTAACATCAAAATCCGGGGGTGACGAAGACGATGAATTCGCGGATCTTTACTTAATCAAATGGACGTCGTTGATGATTCCACCGATTGTGATCATGATGACGAATCTGATCGCGATTGCGGTTGGGTTTAGCAGGACGATTTACAGTGCCATTCCGCAGTGGAGCCGGTTGTTGGGCGGAGTGTTTTTTAGCTTTTGGGTTTTGGCCCATTTGTATCCATTTGCGAAAGGTTTGATGGGCCGAAGAGGGAGGACTCCGACGATTGTTTTTGTTTGGTCAGGGCTGATTGCGATCACCATTTCGTTGCTTTGGGTTGCCATTAATCCGCCAGCTGGCGCTAATGAAATTGGTGGGTCTTTCCAGTTCCCTTGATTGTGAATTAGGAAGTTGGTATATTCTTCATTTGTTTTGGTCTTTAAGCTTTAGTCTTACACATATTCTTCATTTGTTATGTACTTTTCATACATGGATATTGTTGGCCACAAGTGTTAGTGTTTTAAATTTCTTCGTTTTTTCTTTTGATGTGGTAAATTTCAAAAAACTTAACATTGTTAGCACTAGAAAATGAAAAAACAGGTATCATAGAAGTTTTTATAAATTGATAAAATACCAAAAGTAACTATAAGTATTACACAATTTTTTTACAAATTGAAAAATGATGACCGCACCGCACCCTTTCGGCACTAGTCTTGCAAAAAATACTTTGTGAATTTGCATATTCACAACTAACGAGAGATGTGTGCATCAAGTTCAATAAGCTTAACAAAGTTGATAAATTAAAGTAGCAACATTCAAATAATTAAATAATGAGATGGATATAGGCTTTATAAGTCACTATGGTTCTATGAGATATATCTTGATTATGAAATGATCATATATATAATTGACATTTACATTTGCATTTGCATGCAAACGCTGAAATGATAATTAAATCTCATTAAGATTTAAGATTGCTTCATCAGCCTTCTACAATTCATGTTACATGTTCATAGCTCTTTTTCTTTTTTACTTGAAATTCATAAAGTATGGAAGCACTTTTAGTGACTAGTTTATTTATTTTAACCGGGCCAGATCAAGACATTAGTTGAAACCGAAAGAAAACTTAAGACAAAAGTAACGAAACAAAGAAAACATGATTGTAAATTAATTTGGATTATTCTACATTTCACTGTGGCGTCGATCAAAACTGTCATCTCATATTTTAAAGGTATCCTAGTTCTTTAAAGGGAAGCTTGTGTAGTTGCATAGAAACTGATAAAACACCAAGGAAAATGATATTTTTTGATGGTATAGTACATGACGCAATGATACATGGTACCATGCTAGATACCCGTGGGCTTTTGTAGTACTTGCTTACGGTATGTAGCTAAAGCCCACATTGGAAAGATATCCCTATAAAGTGCATAGTGCAAGATACAAGTTTTCTTGAAAGCTCCAACTGATTCCTGCATTATTTAGTTTTCAAGTAATTAGCAAACTAGACACTTCAAACATTCTATTAAACTATTTTCTTAAACTATGTAATATGGATGTTCAAAATTTCCAATTAGCATTACCTGTTGTGGAAAATCACCATTTTCCATCTGGGAATTAATCAACAACTTGGCTGCTCTGTGTAGAGGTGTTGGATCTCTCTCTTCCTGTACAATTGAAGACGTGTATTACAATACAAATTATAAATGACAAGATAATGTAAATAATACATATGATACGATATGATTTTTTTTTACAAATAACAACTGACCTGTCTGGAATGAATCAGTCCCATCATACCCCATGCAGTTTGTACCAAGTTGGACCTTCCTCCTTCTAGAGCTACATATGTCTGTTTATAAAGAAACCATTGAGATGAATGCAAATATACTAAGCCATGCTTAATTAAACGTGTATAATTTGACATGATCAAAAAATTGGAAACTTGTCTTGTTGAGTTATTACCTTTTCAGAGCAAGATCTGTAACTTTCTCCCCAACCACCATCCTCTCGCTGTGTTTTCAGTAAAAAATTGACAGCTTTGCGGATTGACTGACAATTTTCATATGTCTTCCCGATTGCTGCTAGTCCTCCAAGAGCCCACCAGGTAGCGTATATAAAACATACACCCCACTCTCCATACCTAATATCCATGTCTCTTTAATTAATTTAGATAAATAAATAAATGTAATTTCGAGGGTTTTAAGAATTCTGATTGTGTGATGATGAAATCAGAAATAAACCATGAACCATCTGGCGTTTGCATTTTCTCCAGGTATCCACTTGCATCTGTAAGAAAACCATCTATTTCTTCCCTCCTATGTTCAGGATACAAATTCCTAAATATAACCAGGGTCTGCATTGCTGACGACGTGCATTCAACATACCTAATCCACAACGACCATGAAAAGTCTCTCAAAATCGACATTATATAGTATAATTTGTAACTAGTGAAGATATATATGTAAGTAGTAAACAACATCTGAGTCTTACTCATGCTCAATCACAATGTCCTCAAAGAGTTCTGTAGGATTGAGAATCTAAATTGGAATAAAAATTCAATAAATAGGATTCATATATAATGACACATGCATTCGTAAAAAAAGAAACAGTTCAACAGCAAGTCACCTCTAACCATTTTGATGATCCTGCTGGTTCCCATGCTGACAGCCCACCATTTTTGCTCTACATTATCATGAGCGTTAAAAAATAGAACTTCTCAAGATTCACACGATTAACAGTTTAGATATGTAAATTACTTATTTTACTACTTCATCTTTCCTAACATCTAGGTTTTCTTCAACAAAAGTTTTCTAATAGTGTTTCCAAGAAATGGAAAAGAGGAAAAAGTAACATAAGCAATCTATATATATATGCTTGCCTTTAAGGAAAGTATTATGTTGATAGCCTCACTAAGTTGCTGAGGCTCCATCTCTTTGCCGACAATTTCAGAGGGCATAAGTGACAATAAAAGGCAACACTGAGTACAGAAAGTAAGTAGATATTAATAGGCTATTTTGTGTTGTGTGCTTATGTGTTTCTGAAAAAATATATATACAAACACCTTCAACCCTTCAGAAGTACAATCTGTAACTTGCCATCCATGGTCTTGATCTGAAAAGGTCCATGACCCTCTAGAAATATGGCGATACATGCTTTTAAAGTCACCAGAAGGATTGTCCTTAACCTACATAAAAATTGATCAAGTTCATTAATTGACAATCACATATAGGTACTTAGTTTTATGTTTAACTAGTAATTCAATACATGCATAATTAATAGCTTTAATTTGGGTCTCAAAAACCTGTGAGGCTTTAATAAAATTATGTCCCTTCTTCAAGGTAAGCCCAATCTCGTGGGTCATATCTGTAGCCAACAAAGCTTGAATGGCAAGACTTGCATCCCATTGTTGACTGCCAAAAGTCTATTTTGAAATCACACCATCAAAATTTTTAATCATAATAATCTAATTAAGTTAATCTATCGAATATTATAGCATGTATCATAACAACATTATGTTTTTTTTTTTTTTTTAAGTGAGTAGATAGTCTTGTATGACCTGCATTTTCATCCCATCCTCAGTAACCCATAAAAAATCTGGGATTCTGGCAAGATGCTTTTTAAAGTAGTCCCCGTTTGGATCCTCAACCCAACATGCAAGCATACACAAAGCCTGCACATTTTTTTAAGAGGGAACATGAATACACATAACCGTTTACTTGTTAATATTTCTATGAATGTTTAGGTGATTTTCTTTTCTCCTTACCTTCTCCACAGCACCAATTGTGATATATCGACTATTCTCATCTTCATAATGGATATGATCCATGGTTGTTTTCAGTGCTTTCTCCCGCAACTTGTTGAGTGGCCAATGTGTTAGGATTGGCTCAGTGAAAATGTAAAGACTGTTCCATATTAGATCTTGTAGTAGAGAATGAGGGTAGTATAGGTCCTCCTGAGATATTCAGTTAATATATGAAAATAACAACTGAAAAGATATAAGAAAATCAGTGAGGGAAGCAAGTAATTCACCTTTGCACACAAATGTCTTGTACTAAACCAATTAATTTGATCATAGGGTTGTGCGTATAATTCTTCTCGTAATTGTAAAACCAGATGACTGATTGGACCAACAAACCTCTTTCCGTATAGGTAAGACATTGGCATGTATATCAGTCGAGAGAAACACCACATTTTTGCTGTATTTGGACAAACAAAACTAGTAAGGGTGAAGTTATCAACATAACACATGTTCATTGATGTTAACTGATCTTGAAATCTGGTATGATATATGGTTTTAAGATGTTTTTCTTGAATCTTTTAATGATTCAATCATACATTTTTTTTTGGAAATGACAATATATTAAAATAGGCCAGCATTGGCTAGCAAGTAACTAAACAATTACATTTTATTAGCAACTGTTGAAGTGTATTCTAGACTTTTAACATGTTTTGGTGATTTTAGTTATTTTTAGTTATAGGTTAGTTTTGGTGGCTTAAGTTAGTTAACCCAAGTATAACCGTCAATATGAAAAGTTATGATTGTTACTTGATGGATTGCAATTGTTGAGTTTGTTGTGTACCTACATATAAGTAAATAAGTGTATGTATCTTCGTAACATGGTGTGGAGTTGATAAAAGTATGCGCTACTTTGTAAATCAATCATCTTTTCATTACTTTGATTGCAGAAAAGTTCCTGTAACTATTATGTTTTTAGACTAACTCCAACAAAGGGGCATCAGAGCCTTGTTCGTGACTTTGGAAGATGATCTCTATAGTCAAGTACGGACCAGTGATGAAAGAAAGCATATACTTCAAGGAAAGGACGATATGTTTTTGTTTCAGAAGAAATATGTTATGCAACCTTATGCATGGTGTTTGTGTGAGAAAAGACCCAGAAGGACAATACCAAGGGCAATGAAAATGAGGATTCTATAATTAATCCCAATGAAGAAAGTGATCCCTTAGAGATTTTTGTAAGGCTGCTGGGTATGGGCTTAAAACACCATGGAGGAGGATGGGATGGCCTGCCTCCACGTCGTTGAGCTTCTTGGAACACTGCCCCATCATAACGTGTCGTGCATACCGTGGACATCTCAATGCATGGCAGTGCGTATGGAAATCATTCAAACGGTCAAATGGACCGTTCAGATTTTCAATTTTTTACCTCTATAAATATAAGATCCACTTCATTTTTTTTGCACACTACTACCATTTTTACCATCTTTTCATACGAATTTCCAACATATTTTTATATTATGGATTTGTTTGAATCGTCCTCTGATGATGATGATATGTTCATCACCATGATGTACGAGTACTATGCTAATGAACTACAAGAAAAAATGAAACCACTTTACGAACAAGAAGCGTGGGGCTAAATAGAACTATTACTTTGCGATAATTGTGTATACAACTCAAATGATTTCAATGAAGGTTTCGTTTGAGTACGAAAATGTTTGTATAGATAGCTAACGCTTTAAAAAGCATGTATCGTTTCTTTCATATTTATACCTATAAATATATCTTTATATAAAATAAATACATTTTTTACCTATTAAATATATCTTTAGGTATCGTTTTTTCCAATTGAAATATGATGCTAGAGGTAGGCAGGAATTCACATCATTGCAGAAATGTGCTGCAACAATTCAGTTGATGACTTATAGGGAGTCACCGGGATCCGTTGACGATTATTTGAAAATGTCTTAATGAACTGCAAAAGAAAGTTTGTATAGATTGTCAAAAAGTGTGTTGAAATATTTGATAATGTTTACTTGCAGAAACCTTTGTTGAATGATATGCAATAACTATATGCGACATATGAAGAGAGACATAGTTTTCTCGGTATGCTTACAAGAACTGATTGTACACGCTGAGATTGGAGAAATTGTCCCCAGAGGTGGAGAGTGGAGAGTGGATTTTGGAAGTGGCCATCATGAAACACCTTCATTGCTATTAAAGGCTATTGCTTCCTAAGTGTGGATTTGGAATGCTTTTTTTTTTTCGGGGTTGTGAGTTCCAACAATAACATCCACATTCTTAATCATTCACCAATATTCACCAATATTTTTTTTTGAAAAGACTCTAGATGCTCCTTTCACAGTAAATAGAAACGAATATAAATTTGGGTATTACCTTACGGATGGAATCTATCATACGTATTCCACATTTGTGAAGGAATTCCAACACCCAATAGAAAGGAGAGAATGATTCTTCAAGAGAAGACATAAAACAACATGTACGGATGCGTAGCGTGCTTTTGGACTCTTAAAGACGAAGTGACACATAGTAGAACATGCATCACATTCATATGATATAAAAAGTTTATGATATATTATATATACATGTATCATAATGCATAATATGGTAGTGGGAGATAAATGGCGAAATAATATTGCACAATATATGCCAATGGAGCCGTAACACATGCAATGTACAAGGTTCAGTGAAATATTTGCATAAAGTCATTGACATTCAAGACACAAAAACACGAGTGGATTCGACAAGACTTGTCGGATCATATCTACGATGTTAACGATGATAACGAGTAGTGCATTTACAAAAAAAAACATTATGTCGTTTAATTTCACGTTATGTTTTATAAAATTGTTTTTTGATATAATTATCTAATTTATTTCTAAAACTATAAAAAAATGAAAATTAAAATAAAAAAAATTAAAACTTGATAAAAGAAAAAGAAAAAAAATGACATGGAAATTATTTTGGTGTGGTGACCATGTCCTAGATAAAATAGTATGGTAGAGAGTGACATGACATATGAGGTGACAAAATTGGTATGGAGAGAGTGACTAATATCCATCGGCCTAAAGAAAAAGTGATGGAAAATGGGCAATTTTTTTTCATCACCTAATTGTGATAAAGAGAAGTAGTCCATATGTTATGGAAGGTGTGGGTGTAATTCGAATTTAAGGTGTGACCTTTCGAAGGTTAAAGCTGGTGGGTATGGGTCACACCCTCCACACTATTTTGTTTGCCACATCATGTGTCATATCAACTCCATATCATTTCATATTTACTAGAAAATACCCACCACACAACCACACCATATTTGAGAGAAAAATAAATAAAAAATAAAAAATTTAAAAGTTGATTAGTCTAAGCCTTTGTCCCCCACGTTGAGTCATGTTGAGTCATCAACATCTCTCCACATAACACGAAGGTGGGGTGGTGTTCCACTCACCTTAATGACATGGAGGAGTGCCAACTTAGTCTCCTCCACCTTATTAAGGGGACATACCGCATAGCCTAATAGGTACTTATGTTTCAAGGAACAAGTTTGAGAAGCACAAAGAATCATTCATGTAAAACGTACAGATACAAGTTCTCACATAGCCACACACACACACACAATACACATCTAACTATATGATTCAAAATGAATGTTGTTGTCATGATAAAAAAGAACAAGAGGAGAAACACGTAGTAGAAGACATTTGTTATGGCCATGATAATGAACATGTATTTAATGAAAGACAACGATGGTCGTTGTGGTGAAGTGAGTCATTATAGAGAAGAGAAGAACAATGAGCGTTGAGTTAATGATGTTGAAGAGGTACATGGTCATGATCATGTACATGGATGGAGTATATATGAGTTCCAATAACTATTACCGAGGAGGTCCATCACGGAACATTAGTAATATGTTACTAGTAGTATTCTGGATGTGCTTGAACCACAATCCTTAATTATAATAAAAGGGTGAAAAGAGGCTACAATTGATGTTCCTGAAGTGGAAATGGTATTGGGATCAGTTGCGGTTTCAAGCCGTGAAAAGGCTAATTAAGAGATGGCATACATTGAGGAAGTTGATGGTCCACTGAGAGGGTTCTTCCAGTATCTCCAAGAAGGTGGATGATATCTCAAAATGGGTGGAGGGTGGCAACTTTGAGGTGGTGTCAAGTGATGGAGGAGGTGGGTGTCTAGAAGTTGAAAGAACTTTAATTAAGTACCGAATCAGAGGTGGAAGACTTAGTCTTAGGAAACAATAAAGAAATATTATGGTTGAATGATTTCTCTGTACATTAAACACAAACATATATACAAAGTATGAGAGAGTAAATAAGGAAAATATAGTAATACATAATATATGCTAAACTAATACAAAGTATATACCAAACTATCTATAATCGCTAATACCCTCCCCCCTAATGCGAACAGGTGGCAGTCTTAGACCCAAATGTTCTCAAAATAATTCAAACACAGGTTGAGGAAGCAGTTTGGTGAAGATATCTGCCACTTGGTAGGAACAAATTTTGTATGAAGTTTCCCAGCTAAAACCAACTCACGAATGAAGTGATAGTTAATATCAATATGCTTTACGTGTTTGTGAGCAATCGAATTTTGGCTCATAAAAACAACATTGAGATTATCAAATAAAAACTAGGTCGACCAGGCGGTAAAGCATTTAGATCAAGCAAAAGATGGGTGATCCACATAATTTCAGAGGTCGGCTTTGCCATAGCTCTGTATTTAGATTCATAACTGCATCCCGAAAAAGTAGGTTGCTTTTTAGCGCTCCATGAGACCAAGTTACCTCCCAGAACAATTGAACAACTATATTTTGATCATCTAGTTTCAATGTGTCTTGCCCAATCCGCATCAGAGTAGCCAACAATGGAATGGTTAACTGTATGTTTAAAGACCAAACCATGTGAAAGAGTTCTTTTGACATATCACAAAATCCTTTTTACTGACTGAAAATGAGAAGTTGTTGGAGCATGTAGAAATTGACTAGCTTGATTAACCGCGTAAGAAATATCTAGTCGGGTAATTGTTAAATATTGTAGAGCTCCAACCAAAGATCGATAGTAAGTAGCATCTGAAAAAGGCATTACCTATGGAAGAGAACACATCAGTAGTACTCATAAGGGTAGCGACGGGTTTGGAATCAATCAATCCAACTCGTTTCAGAATTTCATAAGCATATTTCGTTTGATATAGGAACAAGGCATTTGAAGTGCGTGTGACCTCAAGACCAATGAAATATCTGCATTCACCAAGATCTTTGGTGGCGAATTCTTTGTGAAGAGAATCACTGAAACGTTTAATAGAAGAATCATTTCTGGTGAGAATGATATCATCGACACAAACAAGGAGGTAAATGAGACATGATCATTTGAGGAAGGTAAATAATGATGTGTCAGCTTGATTGCAAGTGAAACCTTGTTGAATCAGGAACGTGCTTAATCATTGAAACCATACACGCTGGGCTTGTTTAAGACCACACTAAACCTTTTTTAGAGGACAAACATGATTGGGAAAACGTTTGTCAATAAAACCTGGGGGTTGCTCCATAAAAACTGTTTCAGAGAGGTTGCTATTTATAAAATCATTTTTGATATCCAGTTGATGCAACGACCACCCTCGAGTAATAACAATAGAAAGCACGACTCAAACAGTGGTAAATTTAATAACCTGGTTGAAAGTGTGTGAAAAATCGAATCCTGGGATTTGACTAAATTCTTGAGCAACTAGACGAGATTTGAAGTGATCTATAGAACCATCTTCCTTGTATTTGGTGCAAAAAATCCATTTAGAACCAACAATATTGGAGTTGGACGGACGTGGAATAAGATCCCAGGTGTTGTTCTTGTGTAGGGTAGCAAGCTCATCTATCATGGCTGCCATCCAAAGAGAATTCTTGGCACCGACTTTAAACCCTTTTGGTTAAGAGGAAACCATAAGTGCGGAATGTAAACCAGATGGGGAGAGACATGCAAGATCAACTCGATATTTTGGACGACTATGACCGGTTTTTGAACGAGTCAACATGTGATGTGGAGCGACCCGTGGTGGGCTGGTGGATGTCACAGTAACTGGCAGTGGGGAAGAGGGCGGAGGTGAT
Organism: Lactuca sativa; assembly: GCF_002870075.4. Taxonomy (NCBI): domain Eukaryota; kingdom Viridiplantae; phylum Streptophyta; class Magnoliopsida; order Asterales; family Asteraceae; genus Lactuca; species Lactuca sativa. The sequence goes on along the minus strand of NC_056625.2, from coordinate 26,880,088 downwards.
GAAAGGGTTGAGTAAGATGGAGCTATTGGAGAAGGATGTGATGAATCCACCAGAACATTAGTGGAAGGGTTTGGATGAGGACAAAGTGTGCATAGTGGGTGGGAAAATGGGATGGGGATTCAGGAGGTGAGGGTAGCATAATGGTATAAGAGGGAGAATCCTCTTCTAGGTAGGTGGAAAATAATAATGGTGAGGAAGATGGTAGAATCGGGTTTTTAGAAAAAAGGAACACAATTTCATCAAAACGATCATGTCGGGTGATATAGATACGAGAGGATATTGGTTCTAAACATTTGTAGCCTTTGTATCTTTTGGAATGTCCCAAAAAAATACACAGTAGACTTCTAGGTACCAGTTTGTGATCAACATAGTCTCTCAAATATGGATATACATGACAACCGAAAACCTTAAGATTTTCATAATGTGGTTTCGAGTGAAACATGAGCTCAAAAGGAGATTTATTGCCCAATAATCTGGCTGGGAGCCAATTAATAATATGAGTCGTAGAAGTGAAGGTGCCGTCCCAAAGGGATGCTGGCGTGCTGGATTCAAATAACATAATCAAACTAGTTTCGGTGATGTGACAAGTTTGCTCTAGGGTATATGGAAATGATAATCGATAATGAGTTTCGTTTTCCGTTTTCCAAAAAAAAAATGATTAACACAGCCATTTACAAACTCAGTTCCACCATTAGACTGAAAAACCTTGAGTTTGGTGGAAAACTGAGTTTGAACAAAGGTAATGAACACTTTTAGGGTGCGTTTGGTTGTGGAAAACTATTTTCATTTTCTATGAAAATGTTTTCAGAAAATAGGGTTGAGTTTTCATTTTCAATTTTCAATGAAAACGTGTTTGGTTGGAACGGGTGAAGTTTTCATTTTCCATATTAGAAATTTGGAAAACTTTGGAAAACTGTAAAAATCACTTTTCTAATTTACATACAATTTGGAAAACTGAATATTTTCATTTTCTTAGAAAACTTTGGAAAACTAAACGAACCAAACACGTTTTCAAAATTTCCGTTTTTCTTGGAAAATTTTCTAAGAAAACTAGAAAATTTTTCACAACCAAACGCACCCTTAGTGTCTCAAAGAAATCCCTCTTGCTTTTGAGAGAATAAAACCATGTAAATATGGTATTACATAATAACAAAATCCATCGGTAGATAAAATAGGAGCCGGTCCATATAAATCACAGTGAATTAGGTCAAGGACATGTAAAGCACCTTTAATATTATTCACAAAAGGAAACCGATGTTGCTTTGCAAGTTGACAAGAAAAAAGAGTAGGTTTTGCTAAGAAAGAAGTGAAAGGCATGCAACCACTTTGTTTTAACAAACAAATAGTATTAGATGTAGCATGGCCTAAACGAGTATGCCAAATTTCATATGAAGCGCATGGAGGAGAACGACTCTGAACGACGACATGTGCCTGTCTTGCGACCCTAAATAGAAAAGTAATCACGTGAAAATAAAATATCAAGAGGGTAATCACATGTTAACTTGCTAAAAAAAATTAAATTCTTGGATAATTGAGGAATGACAAGAACATCTTAAAGGGATATTCTTGAAGACTGATGTGGTCAATATGAGAGACGGGTAGAAAAGTACCGTTTCCAAATGTGATTTTTTCGTAACTAGGACAGGGTTGAGACGAGTCCAAGTTGATAGATGATGGAGCCATATGAGCCATAGCTCCCGAGACCACATATCAATCCATCCACGTAATCTAGCAACTATTGATGAGATAGGAGAGGATAAATTTGATTTTTCGACAAGAGATAATTAGAAGATGACAATTTAATAGTCAACATATGGAGAAGAGTAGCCATGGGGAGATTTCACTCAAAATTTGGAGTGGGGGACGACATAGTGAAGAGCAGGGAAGAAGAGGAAGAACTTAGATTGCCAGTAATTAGGGTTTAGAGGATCGATGGTTAGGCTGATACCATCTTAGGAACCAATAAAGAAATATTATGGCCGAATGATTTCTCTGTACATTAAACACAAACATATATAATGATTACAAGAGGGTAAATAAGGAAATACAATAATACATAATATATGCTAACCTAATACAGATCATAAACAAAACTATCTATAATCGTTAATACTTAGTCTCGGCTCGAATGTTTGGCTCTTAAATTGGAAGTGTGAGATGACTTAATTAATTGTAAGTCAACACAGAGCTTCTTTGTAAGAGCATCCATAATGGGGGGTTTAATGGAAGAGTTGAATGAGGTGTCATGTCTAGTTGTCATTCAATGGATACAACTCCACCATTGTGAAATGCCACCTTGGCATTCAATGGATTTGGAGTTCAATGGCCATTGAACTCTTCAATGGGAAAAATGAAAGTATTTAAATCTTTAAATAAATATATTTTTTTAATTTTTTAATATGTTCCATTGAACTTGTAGAGTTTAATGCATTGTGGGATAAAAATGAATAGAGTTGTATGGAATAATGAATGATGATGTGTCACTCCATTGAACTCTATAGAGTTCCATGCATTGTGGATTCCCTAACTCACAAATAAAGTCTTCAGGTGGTTTTATTTATGGGGCACCTCGGGATGCCGCACGGGCAATGTCGAGTGTCGAACTCGACCGTGAGTGACAGTATGCTCCCATCAGAAGCAATTAAATATCCAAAATCTTTGGATTTTTTTGTTTGTTTCATTTCAATTTCTATTGCTGGTTCTAGTTCAGCACAACATTCTCGTCTAGATTGCTCATGTTTCTATGTAATTAAAGGTCATGAATAAATTTGTAGCAAATGAAAGGAAAAACACACATCTAAAACAGTAGAACACAGTTGCTATCAATCTAAAACATATCAACTTGCATGTCTTAGAATTTCTACTAGAGAGCCAAGCTAACCTGGATGCATAGGCATGAAGGAAGGGACGATCCAGAACTCTGGGGGCATTGGGTTGCTTCCTGCCCATTCTGAAACGCCAAGGATCTACCATGTACAAGTTTTTATTAAAGATTGATAGGAAATATATATATATATATATATATATATATATATATATATATATATATATATATATATATATATATATATATATATATATATATATATATATATATATATATATATACCCATTAATGTCTTACTGAAAGCCAAGTTTTTCCCCAAGAAGGATTGGCTGTCGCGGTGCCATGATCTAAAATCCATTTTCTTGCTTTGGTGCATGCACCATCCAAACCACCATCAGGCCCTTCTCCTAAAAGACGCATGCAAATGTAACTAAGGGTCGTGCAAAACATTGTGCTACGACCTTCTATGTGAAGTCCCCAACCACCATCTTCGTTCTGTATATATATATATATATATATATATATATATATATATATATATATATATATATATATATATATATATATATATATATATATATATATATATATATATATATATTAATCCACATCTATGCATGCGTCAAATGGTATAACTGGATCCATGTCTTTGTGTACGGATGTACACATATATGATCACAAATTATATAACATTAGTACCTTACCTGATGACAATATAAGTACCGAAGAGTTTCTTTTCTATGTTCTGCTGAGAAGACGCTGTTAAGATGGCCTGTGATATACAAGCATATAACCTGCAAGCGTTGTTATCAGCCTGTCAATATGAGATATATATACCGGCTGATCATACACCTTATAAAAACTAATTAATTATATATATGAGTATGAAAGAAAATCAAAATATTTACCAATGGCGGCATGAAATACAAAAGACCAGCATTTTCAGCTGGCCAATGGCCATCGTCCGCCTGCAAGGCGGCAAATAAGTGAACAGACCTCCTCAAGGCGGTGGTAGCTTTTTCATAAGAGATCTCTTCATCATCCTCTAACTTCAACTGAGGTATGGTCTGTTTGAATTGCTTCTCTCTCAAAAACTGCATATACATATAGATAGATAGTTCGGAATTTGATTTACAGAATAATTAATAAACGTACGAATTGAAATCCAGGAAATTAATTAAGAAAGAGCAACGATCGACCTGCATGCGCCAAAGGACATCACTGGTGGGCTTGACCTGGTGTCGATGGTTCCAGAAATGGAGACGAGCTTGTTCGACCTCCTCACGCTCTTCTGCAGTTCCATAGTTAGGATCAAACTCCCATGTTTGCCTACCAACAAAGTTGTTTGTGCTGTATAGGTATGGATTGTTACCCCCTTCAGCTATCTTCAATCTCCACATTTTGCTGCAATTGCTTATCAGTACGTTGAAGCTATCAGTAAATTGTGAAAACAATATCTCAAGTAGTTAATTAAACATAATGGTGTAGCCTGTGAATGTGTAAATGCAACGTACGACTTGATATATTTAAATATTGACACTTAGCATTACAACTGCCACCTGTTTTTACAGTGCATGTTATATTTGCATTTCGTAAATAAGTAGCATTAATGATGTAGACTCAGAAGTCATTCAATATTGATGGGGATTCAAAACTTCAATACGTGTTTCTTCCATTTTCCTTTATTAGGCTAAGTGGCAATAATATTGCCGACAAAGTTCCTTTTAAGGAAAAACAGCAATTGCCGACACTACTAGCGATCCGGGCTATATGTAACAGTGACGCCGTTATTAATTAGCTGCTACATCGGCTATAGCGGTAGGATGGTGATTTTCGATAATACTACACAATAAATAAAGGGGTTTGGACCAGTTTAATTAAACATACCATAATTACATAAGCGTAAGGTTTATATATATATATATATATATATATATATATATATATATATATATATATATATATATATATATATATATA